>NC_065533.1:58879538-59179538 GCF_020184175.1 Aphis gossypii
AGTGAAATATTTATAATAAAATTTAATTTAACCTAACCTAACTTTTTTAGATGGAAGCATGCTGAATGCTCACTCAAATATCTTAACAGGACAGCATCCGGATGATTTAACTACAGCCAAAGAAATGGTGACGCTCATTCAATCTGTTTTCGACAAAATGATGCGACATCCCGCCAAGAAGCTTCTCAGACACAAACCAAAAAAAATAAACTTATAAAATGTATGTAATAGGAATGGTGTTGGATTAATTTTTATTTAAAAAGAAAAAAATTTTTATATTTATATTATTTTTTATTATTTAGATAAAAAAAAATAATAATAATTCATTTATAGGTTAAAATAAAATAAAAATAAAATAAAAATAAAAAATGAAAGTTAGTTACAAGTGGTATTAATTCACATTTTTTTTTTTTTTTTTTACAAGAACGATAAATAAATAATAAGAAACTTTTTTATATTACATCACTAAATCTTGTAATATCATGTTCGACAATGAATTAAAATGAAATTGTAATAACTCGTACATAAATGAACAATCTTCACTTTGTATATTGCTGTAGCTGAAATCATAATTTGAATATATTGATTTGTAATTCGTTTCGTTGACAAGATGATGGTAACCCATTTCGTCAGACTTAATAACGTATAAGCTGTATCAAACGTTTTTTGGTATGATTCCAATTTTTTCTGTTTTTCAACAATATACAAGTCAATACAATGTGTGTAATTGTTTCAAACGATGAAGATCAATATGAGATAATGTTATATAATTATCATTAGAATATAAAACTATAGTTGATTGGTTTACATTAACAGAGTAGAAAAAATTATCAGCTATCTTAACACGTTTACTGTTATATACTGTCGGAAGGCTGTAGAAAAAATATCGTTGAAACTGTTGTTGAGCACTTAATTGAAAATAAAATACATGCTTCTCCAAAATGCATGGAAAATATTGCTGATAGTATAGTTCAATTGTTCAATGTTGAAGTAAAGGTGTGTGTGTTAAAACATTTATTTATTAATGATACTTATAAAAATTAGTTATTCAATAGTAAGCTTAATTCATAAATTTGTTACCTAAATATAGAAAGCATATTTTATAAATATTCCTAAGAAAAAACCTAAAGGGATGTTATATCAAAAGTACCACAATACAATTACCAAGTTAAAAAGACAAGACCTTTGGGAGACACATCCAAAATCAAATTTGAATAGTGATAATGATAAATCAGTTTTAAATTCTCCATTAACTTTTGAAACCGATGGTAATATTTATTAATTGTCTATAACATATTAAACAAATATCATAATATCACAGGATATTATGTAGTGCCTAGTAGTACTGATTAATCAATAATTAACGTAGTAATTCATTATTAGATTCTACTACATTGAGTTTGAAGAGAAGGCTCCAATTTAATGTCGACCCTTTAGACGAAGTTCTGACCAAATGGAAATTAACAACCGAACATAGACAACATTTTTTAGCATTGAATGGTACTGAAATAACTGATATATTAGAACATTGGCCTATTTAAACAATCTTATGCTCATCAATTGGTATAGTATATTTGTTGAAGCTTGTACAAAAACAAATTTGTCTCTTAAATTTCATTTATATTGCTTGTATTTTATAGATTGATATTGATTTTGAATTTATTTATCCTGGTAAAAGTAACCATTTATTTGATAATTAGAGTGCTTTTGTACATAAAATAATACCTTTTATGACAGTTAAAATAAAAGATGGACATATTAAAGATCTCCTTAAACAGATGCTTGAGCTTCCAGAATCTGATTTAGGTATTATTTACCAAGTTTAATTTTAAATTTTAATAGTTAAATGGTTATTTTCAATGTATTATAATTTATAGTGTATTATTGATGTGTACTTTTCGTTCAACAGTTGTTTACAATATTTAAGCAACAATTTATTTTATTTTTATCTTGTTTCAGAAATGAAAAATGTTTTAATTTTCGCATTGCTAAATTCACTAATTGTACCAACATCCAAGACAAGCTATACAGACAGGGAAACAAAAAAAAACGTTACATCAAAACATCGATTGCTGATGGACGAGAATCATTTTTGCTCTATGTTTCAACATTGAATGACTTATATGTTCAAATACAAAATCGAATTGATCATTGTATCAATACAAAGCAAAAGTTGCAGCCATTTATTTGCATCATTGGTTCAAATTTTGTAAGTTGTGATGAGTTCTATGTTTATTACTTTGGAAGCTATTACAAATTTAACAACATTGTTCGCGCTGTCGACGTGTGCTTTAAAATATTTCAAGTATTCAATTTAAACTACCCACATCAAAGTGAGTTAGTTTGGACATTTATTCAAAAGTTTATATTTCAAATAGATACAAACAGTGATATATAATGTTCTTCACTTGCTTTTCTTTGATATCAGATTTAAAAAAACCATAATTTATTTATATTTTATGATTCACATTATCACATTTTTAAGTATTATTAAGAACTAGTTTTAATATAAGTATTTTTTCATTATTTAATATCTAAAAAAGTAAAATGAATTTCTATTGTTTTGTTTGTAATTTAAAACTGAGTGAGCTAGAACAATTATTTGTACATTTAAAAAGTGTTCATTCCATTTTAAATCAAACAGTCTTTATTCATGTTGTATACCCAAATGTAAACAACGTTTTTCTTCATTTCGATCATTTTCAAAACATATGAAATTAGAACTACAAAATAATGATCAGAAAAGTTATGATCCACCTTGTGCTTCAATTAATAAAAATAAAATTTTCAATAATGAAGATAAAAAAAAAAAAATTGGATATCAATGAATCAATTCACTATGCTTCTGATAATAATATACAGCCAATAAATTTGAATTACTTAAATGATCATGCATTACAACTTTCTTTACATTATTATGGCAAAATAAATTTTTCTAAGAAAGATGCAACTGAGGTACAGAAAAATATAACCATCTTAACTAATTGTATTGCTAAAGAAATCGAATCAAAAATATTAACTGTTTGTACTGACCCTTTACAGATAGTGACAAAAAACTCACTTACAAAAATAATTGATTTCTGTAAAAATCCTTTTAAAAACATTGATACTGAATACAAACTTTTAAAACATTTGAAATTAAAAAAATTATTAGAACAATCTAAAATAGTTACTATAAATAATACAATTGAAAATACAGTTATAAACAGTTCAAACACGATTGATGAAAAAAAAGTCAAAGGTGTTTTATTACCACTAAAATTTCAATTCAAAAAGTATTTTGAATTGCCTGGTGTATTAAACTCATTTTTGGATAACCATAATTCAATGAATTCAGTTACTGAGTATTCAAGTTTTATAAATAGTACATCATGGAAAAAAAAAGTATCATTGTACCATGATAAATTTATTATACCTTATTTCTTATACTTTGATGACTTTGAGATAAACAACCCTCTTAGTTCACATTCTTCATCAATTTTAGGAGTGTACTACTCTTTTCCTTCTGCTCCACACTTTTTAAGTTCTAATTTAAAAAATATATTTGTTGCTGCTTTATTTAAGTCAAAAGATGTTAAGCATAACTTAATTTAATTGAAGAAATTAATGAGTTAGAATCAATTGGAATAGAAATACAACTACCTAACCAAAGTTTAAAAGTGCATTTTTTATTAGGGTTGGTGATTGGTGACAATTTGGGGTTGAATTGTGTACTGGGATTTTCTAAATCTTTTTCCGCATTACATTTTTGTCGATTTTGTCAAAATGATAAAACAATTACTGGTAAACTATGTACTGAAGTTATTGATAGCTTACGCAATAAACATAATTATGACGAAGATGTAGCTAATCTTGATTTTACACAAACAGGGATCTGTGAAGATTCAATATTTAATAGTATTTCATCATTTCATGTTGTTGAGAATTATGCTGTAGACCTAATGCATGATTTATTTGAGGGAATCTGTGTGTATACTATGAATTATGTCATTTTAAGATTGATAGAACTAGGGTACTTCAACTTAGATACTATAAACAACCGTAAACAATGTTTTAATTACGGAAATACTGAAATTGTTAATATTTCCCCGCCATTAAAGTATAATAATTTAAAAAGCATAAAATTTAAAATGACAGCAAGAGAAATGCAAACGTTTATTCATTTTTTTTCTTTAATTATAGGAGATCTAGTTCCAAATAATGATGTAACTTGGTTATTTTTTATCAACTTTGGAAATGATTGACTTACTTTTACTACCAAGTTTTGATAACTGTTCAATTTTAAAATTACAAAAACACATAGAATATAATAACAAAACATATGTTGAGTTATTCAATGATAATCTCAAACCAAAGCATCACTTTTGACCCACTACTGTCTATAATAAAACAATCCGGCCCTTTAAGATATTTATGGTCATACAACTTTGAATCAAAACACTGCCAATTAAATACATGTACAAAAAATATAACTTCTAGAATTAATGTTCCCATATCACTTGGTTTTAAGTATTCATTATTTTTTTCTGATTTTTTATTCAATTTTAATATTAATGATTATTATTCTTTTAAACCCTTAAGCGAAGAAATTCCATAATATGTTGAATATATGAAGCAAATAAATAATAATTCTTTAGCTAATAATAGATTTTTATCAAATAAGCTTTATGTTATAATAAAATTATGCATGCTAATACAATATATAATTTTAACCATGTACTTGCTACTTTTTATGAAAATGCTTTAGCAGCATATGTTATAAAAAAAATTGTGTGTGTAAACAAAAACGACATATATATTATTTGTAAAAAATTAAACATTATATGTTATGAAAAACATTTAGCATGTTACCGAATAAGTAAATCTGTAACAGATGAATACACCGTACAAAACATTAATTATTTTCATGGACCTCCGATTAGTCTGTATGATATACCCATGTATACTAATGATCATGTAATTAGGTTAAAACATTATTTCTTATAAGATTATTATTTATTTAATAAATTACTTAATTTTATATTATATAATTTCATATATTTGTATAATTATTTATTATTTATAATAATAAGCTAGTAATTAAAAATATGAAATATGTTATTTATAAAATTGTACATTTTAGTAAGAACTTGTAAAATAAACAATTTTTAAAGTTTTAATATCTTTATACTTTATTATAGTTATTTTTAAGAATTTTTGTTTTGTTTTAAATTAATATACATATATAATATATGTATATATATATATATATATATTATTTATTTAAAACATTCAATGCTAAACATTTGAAAATAAAATAAATGCGCTTCATTTAATAATAAAAAAATATCATTGATTACAAAGCAATACTTTTAATTTTATGATTTAATTTCCTTATTTTTAAAGACCATATATTTTTGTTTTAAGGAAAAGTGCTATTAAAATAATTAAAATTGAATAATTAGTTAAAATAAAATAGTTTTAAACTTAATTATAAGATTTTCCTAGTTTAAAAATGTTGGGTCTTTATTATAGGTAAAAATATTTTTAAAATAATATAGTTGAACAATTAATTTAATGTATCTTATTTTTGATTTAATGATTTGATTTTCTTCCTTTCAAAAGTATTATTTTCTTATTACAAATAATATATATATTCAAACAATGATAAATGTGTTATTATTGAAAACATAAGATTTCATTGAATTAAATCTGTACATTGATTCATTTTTATGATGAAATTTCATAGGCTCGAAATCATCACCTTTTTTCTTTAAATTTACAGTCGTTTTTCATTAATCCTACTACACTTTTCTCTGAGTGTAACTGCAGCGCCCACCGGGTTAGTTTACTGTTCTTATCTTTCACCCGGTGTAGCCACGTCAGCGCCGAGTTGTCGGTATACAATTCGAAGGTACGAGATTCCAGAAATGGTCTAAATTTATCAATCGCCCAAATCAGCCCTAAGCACTCACGCTCTACCGCAGCGTACTTGCGTTGCATTTCGCTTAACTTTTTACTGGCATAGGCAATAATTTTCCTTTCCAGGTCACTACCTTGTTGAAATAAAATTGCGCCAACCCCTATCTCCGATGCGTCTGTTTGTAAACAGAATGGTTTTGAAAAATTTTGAATAAATAACGATGTTGTCTAGATACACCTCTACAAAGTCACCTATCAGCCCCTTCAATATCTCACCCATCAGGCGTACGAAAGTCGCCGGAGAGTTTTTCAGACCAAACGGAAGTACTCTAAACTGAAATAACCCCCTTTGAGTTCGGAAAGCTGTATACTTTCGGGCCTCAGGTTTTAAAGATAGTTTCCAATATCCGGATTTGAGGTCTAACGTAGTAAATACAAGTGCACCTTTCATACCGCGAACCATTTCATGGAGATTCTCCATTGGTTGCGCGTCCGAGATAGTCGCGTCGTTTAGTCGTCTGTAATCTACACATATACGAAACGACCCATCTTTCTTTTTTGCGAGTACCACTGGTGACGACCAGGGTGAAATACTCGGCTCTACCAACCCTTGCTCCTCCATTTCCCGCACCATGTCATTAATATAATGTTGTTTTTCTGGTAGATATGGTCATATGGATAAGGACGCAGTGCCACCGGCGACGGATTATTTAGTTGAATGTCATGTTCAATTAATTTAGTCCTGCCTATACTTCCACTAAAAACGTCTGCATCTTTGGTCATTATTGTTTTTATTCTCTGTACGTACCCGGGTTCACCCGTAAATAGTACTTCGGAAAAATCGGGAAGGTGGGTCGGTGGGGGGTTTCCTTTTTTCCAGCACACGGATGCGCGTTGTCTAGAGCCCATATAAATCGTATACGTCGTATAATCCAACGATACTTGATTTTGGACTAGAAAGTCATGACCTAATAATACATCACTGAACAAATCATTTAGTACGGCCGCTCTAAAAATGAATTCCAAATTCGAAATTTTAGTCTCAAACGAAGCTTCACCGCTCGTATTCGTTGTGCGACCGTCTGCTAACCTCACCACCGCAGTGGTCCTTGAACAATATGTGCCATATTTTTCTACTACCCAGGGCTTCACGTAAGACTTTACAGCCTGAGGACTAGTAACGCAGTCACGTAACCATTCGAAAATTCTAATTCAACCGAGGGTGTTGGTTTGTCGCCCATACAATTTCCCGATGGAACGGTTGTTGTATTTTGATTAATAGACATTTTCGTATCTAAATCCGAATTCATAGATTTTGACGGCGCGAATTTTCTACTATCAGAACCGAATAGACTGGAAACTGGTGGTCCGGTGGACAATTGTTCCCAAAATTAGCTAGCCAAATTATATTTGTAAATACAAAAATCTGTTAGGGATTGTTCTGGTCACTAACGCACGGGCATTAACTCCGCCATCAACTGCGACCGAATAGCCGGGCTGTACCAACGGTCCGTGAATTCAATTAAAAATTCGTTCCACGTTAAACCCGACGATTTTACCATTTTATACCAAGTAGCGGCGGACTCGCTTAATTGGTCTTGTATCAATCGTACCCATTCGGATGGTGGAACGCCGGAATTACGGAATACCGACTCGCAACTCTCGATAAAGTTTTTCGGGTCCTCGTATTTATTTCCGTGGAGTTAATTTAAAATTAAAACTCAAGGCCGGATTTCACGTACTCGCGAAAGTCTCCGGTTGCCCTGTACACCGGTCCGGGTAGTGGGTTTCGTTATTCAAAAACACCGTATTAACGTTATCCGAATTAGGCATGCCGTAAAATTGGGGTGAACATCTATCACTGTAATGGGAAGCTGCTCCTTAGTTAGAAGTATTCGCGTGATCAGTATTCCCGTAATTGCGTCTGTCCCTAACTTCGACTCCAATATTCACGTTAAAATTCGGTTCATTATTGGTCGTGTTGTTTCTACGTACATACTATCGGAGGTGACGGAGATGAATATGCACGCACATGGGGGTCGGCGAACGCCACCGACGGCCTTGGCTGTGCGGCGGACAACCGCCGCGGCACCGTAGCTGTTTCCCGTAAGTCGTGTCCAATCTCCGTTGTACGACTATTAAGCTCAGCTAAATTCGACGAATCACGATTTGGCGAATTTCGGGTATGCCCGATTGCCCCACAACAACCGTGGCTTTTCAGCCAATTTTCGATCGCGTGTTGTCGCGCATTGAGACTCCTCACAGAGTTCCTAATGTCGACTAGTGCGGTTTCGATTGACTCAAGGTGGTTTTCGATACTAAATAGTTCTACTTCCCGCCGAACGTGAGCACCGGCGTTACCAACTTGGTGATTTAAGTCCACCAATTGTTGTGTCGTGTCGGAAAAATGTTTGTTTAGCGGTGGTGCATCACGATTCGATAGCCGCGAATTTACCCGCGAACTATTGTTCGAACCGTAATTATCGGCCACGCCCGACAGTCTGTCACACTGGTCGTTATTAAAACAAATATTCTGAACTTCGTTGTCAATGTATCCGTCCCCGGATTCAACTACCGAATAGTCGGGAACACCCGTTGGGCGATTGTTGGTCCTGGGCGGAATACCTGCCGAATTGTACGGGTGCGTCGTCGAAACAGGCAATTGCAGAGCTTGTGGGTCATACCCGTCATCCAAAATGCACTGTTTGAGTCTAATAAGAATATCGTTCTTAGCACCCGTGCTGATAATATCACGTAATTCACAATCCGACTTAAGTTCTGCGATCGACATTTGGAAAATAGTTTTCGCAACGCTAGACATCGTGTTTTTGTTATTGTTGATAACCACAATACAAACAACGACGCTATCACACCCACGACCCGACTGCAATTAGGTACGATGACCGATACCCGATAACGACGGCAGACGCGATTCTGGCTCTATGCTTATCGCGTGAGCCGAACTGTAGAGACGACTGGTTATCACCGGCCTAAAGTCTACTTGTGCGAGAACGGCTCGAAGTACCACGTACGCGTGACGGGAAAATAAGTTAATTAGATGCAAATAAACGATATCGTTCGGTAACCACCGAAGACCTGCTAATCCCTATAATAACCAATTTACTCTCTATTCCCGTCTAGGCTGACACTCGTTTCCGGCCAAGTCGAACTTATCGGGGTCTTTCCTAACCAACGAGCTAAATTAGTACTTTCGGTTTGGCGAAATATTACGTAAGCAGCTATTTTATGTGACACAAAATAAAATTTACTTACGGTTTCGCCGAACTCGTACGTAATCCCTGGGTTTTGATAGTAGTATAAATATGGGGCGTCTGGCTCCATTTTTCAGCGGAGATGAAAAAAGTTTGAGGGGGTATTGTCCCCTTGCAGTGTAAGAAATGGTTTTTCTGAAAAAACGTGGGGCGTCTGGCTCCATTTTACAGCGGGGAATTTTTTACTAGGTAAGTAATTCTCCCTTCCACACGTTATTTGATTTGATTTCACATGCACTTTAATTTTTTTAATATAATCAGTTTAGTATATAACTATACATGCACATGTAATATACTTAGTTTATAAATATGCGTTGAAACGATCATATCTGTGTAAATAGCATCTGTGTTTCACGTTTATTTAAGTTATTACATTTATTTCTATTCGTGATTAATTTAAAACATTTAGTTTGTTACTATATTAGTGTGTTATATTTTTTTTTATTATATCTCTGGTAAATTAGCTTATTGATTTGTTTTTTTAAAGTTTTTATCTTGAGCTTTATTGAAACCATGAATTTACAGAAATTTTCCAACGATTTTCCATCTTTAGTTTATTTAGTACGAAATAATTCATATCCAGTACATTCAGATTATACCACATTTATAATCATTTTTTATTGACCATCCTAATAAATTAAATGAAACTTGTTTACCACCAAAACAGTTTTTTTATAATTCATTAAAAGATGAAGATATTAGTGATGAAGATTATGCGCATGTTCATAAGGTTTGGAAAAAATTTAATATAAAAACATTAGGAGAATATAGTAACTTATACTTAGCAACAGATGTATGTTTACTTTCTGATGTTTTTGAAAATTTTAGAGATCTTTGTTTACAAACACTTAAACTCGATGCTTCACATTTTATGACCACTCCAGGATTTGCATTCGATTGTATGTTAAAACATACTAATGTTAAATTAGAACGGCTTAAACAGTATGATATTCAAATTTTTCTGGAGAACGGATTACGTGGTGGAATTTGCCATTCAGTTAAAAGACATGTAAAAGCTAACATTCCTAATATTCAAAATATTAATTATGATTCAAACAAACCTGTAACGTGTTTAGCTTACTTGGACTGTGTAAATCTATATGGAAAATCAATGCTATCTGCTTTACCTCATAAAAATTTTGAATGGTTTAACGATTTGACAATAGATATAACACAAATTGAAGATGATGCTGAATATGGTTATATTTTAGAAGTAGATGTTATTTATCCAAAACAATTACATGACAATCATAATGATTTCCCATTTTTACCTTAGAATAAATGTCCTCCCAATTCAAAAGTAAAAAAACTATTAACAACATTAGAATCGAAATTTAATTATGTAATTCACTATAGAAATTTGAAACAGGCCATCGTTAATGGATTAAAAGTGAAAAAAGTTCATAGGATTCTGCGTTTTTCACAATCTCGTTGGATGGCACCATATATAAATTTATGTACAAATATGAGGGTTAAGTCAAGGAATGAGTTTGAGCGACGATTCTGGAAACTGTTAGTGAATAGTGTCTATGGAAAATGTATGGAAAATGTAAGAAAACGTATGTCAATGTTTCTAGTATCTAACGAAAAAAAAGCACATCGATTAATGTCGAAAACAACATTTAAAGATCGAACTATATACACAAAAATTTAATGGCCATTCATATGAATAAGGAAAAAATTTAATTTGATAAGCCTATTTATGTAGGATTTGCAATATTGGATATTTCAAAGTCAATAATGTATGATTTTCATTATAATGTAATGAAAAATATGTATAGAAATAAAATTAACATTGTGTATTCAGATACTGATTCGTTAGTTCATGACAAAATAAACAGGTATGCTGGCAACTCGAAACAACATGGCGGATGCTTTTCTCCGCTTATCATAGTTATTACTTATTCTTATCATCATTTTCCCTCCTGAAATTTTGTTTATTTGATTATTTCATAATTCATTTTAAGACGTTTAAAAGTCAATTAAAGTTTAAAGTCAATTTTATTGTGAAATTGTAAATTGTAATTTTTAAATTTTTAATTGCTGATTGAACTCAATTTTTATACCAATAAAAATGCCGTTGTGTGCCTTCAGTGGTTGCTATAGTGGAAGTAGACGTAAAGATCTTGTACCTGATCCAAATGTACACTTACACAAATTCCCGAAGGATAATAAATTACGTGAAATATGGCTTTAAACAATTCAAAAAGGTTCAAATATTCAATCAGTGAATTTTAAAACAGGTTTAAAACAATTTTATTATAAATGGCATTGTTTTGTCCTATATTCTAATAATTTTCAGCTGTTATATGTTCGTTACATTTTATGCCTACTGACATTATTGAAAAAACATTAACCCAAAAAAGTTTTGGGTATTCACCTAAAACATCCCGAAGACTTAAAAATGATGCTATACCAATGAGGAAACTTTTTATTAAATATTAAGTAAATGTGTCCATAATATAAAACAAATAAATGTATTTATGCTCAGTATGAATAGATCTCCTATTCTCCTTATATAAGAAGTCCAGAAATTATAAATACATCAGAAAATATTCCAAAAATTAAAACACCAGTAGGTGTATTTAGTGTGATGAATGATGTTAATGAGGCTAGGTATAATTTATTCAATTTTATTTTAAATTTTGAAGAACCAATAATATATTCTATATTATAATTTAGCTTGATAGTTCAGACACCTACTAGTCCTAAGTGTCGCCGTAACTTATTTGGTATGGATAAAGTTAATGAAAATATAAATAATCATAAAGTCTATGAAGATGAACGCTTTGAGAAGTAAATTTAATTAATTGTTTATATGTTTTATATGTGTAGCTATTTTGCATGTCAACTGTACGGAGTTCTGTAGAAATGTTTTTCAAAGTTTGCTGAATAAAGTACTGTAGAACTGTGTTTGGATGTTTGCTGAATAAAGCCTGTGGAAACTAAAACAAAAAAGATCAACAGACCTCAATATTTTGAATGAATAATATTTGTTCTTGTTACATACATGGGTATTAATTAAATAACATGGTGAATTAAGAATAAATGTTAAACATTTGAAAGTCTCAATTTAAGTTTAATAAAGTAAACATAAGACCATCAAAAAGTTTTTTAAATTTACACTAGTAATTTTATTTAATAACTATTGTTATTTTTTTTCGAAGTTATAACTGTTTTTTGATTTTTTTTTTTAAATTATTTTTAATTGTTTGTATAAATATAAAATATTTGTATGTGTTATATTATATAATGGAATTATTTAAAAATATATTAATATTATTATTATTATTATTATTATTATTATTATGTCTTCAGACTGAAAAATAATTATGAAAAATTGAAAAGTATAAATAATGAGTTGGTACAACAAAATTCAAAACTAGAAACAACAGTTCGTAGTCAACAGGATTGGATAGTTAATGAAAAAATGAGGTTTGAAGGTCAGTTTAATGTAATTTTATCTGATTATTTCTCTCCTACACAAATTAAAATGATTCTCAATCCAAAGAAGAGAGTATATAAATGGTTACCATTTGATATAGCATCAGCTATTACACTAAGAAGCGTATCACCTAAGGCATATCGGTATCTCAGAGAGAAAAAAAAGTACCCCTTACCAGGTTAATTATTTTGTTCTAAATAGTGGTATATATACATAGTTGACAGTTATATAATTTAATTTTTTCAATAAGACTTTCTACTCTACGTAATTGGGCATCAACATTTTCTGTTGAACCAGGTTTATTAAAAAATATTCTTACTCTGATGAAGGTTAAAGGTAAAAAAAAAATATAAAATGTAATTTAAATTTAAATTTATTAATACTTTAATTTATAACATTTTACCAAAAAGGTGAACAATTAACACAGATTCAAAAATGACGGTTTTGTCATTTACGAAACGTATATTTCTAAACGTATTTGTATGACAAAAAAATGAACAAATCATTGGACCACACAAGAGTGTCCATGTGTAATTATACGAGGGAGACTTAAATAAATTTAATATGATACAAATAATTTAAGCAATAAAAAGTAAAATATTAATTTTGAAAAATTAGGTCTTACTGAAAACTGGAAACAACCTATTTTTTTGATTATGACACACAATGACAATGGAATTGCTATTTCAAATTTAAAGTGTCTTCAAGAAATAGGTTTGTAGTTGTGGCAATGGTGAATGACATGGGTCCCACAAATATGAGGTTATGGAAAGATTTAGGTATTACATTTGAAAACACTTCATTTCTTCATCCAACAACGTGCAACAAATACATGTATTTGCAGATATTCCGCATTTGTTAAAGTTGGCACGAAACCATTTCATTGACAAGTAAGATTGTACTATTAAAACAAAATAAAATAATATTTAATTAAATTTAAAATATTAAAGAGGATTTGTGTTGCCCAATGGAAATATGTTGGGAAATCGATTATTAAAAAAATAATTACAATTAATGATGATAATGATTTCAAATTGCATATAAGGTCAGTAAAAGACATATCTCATTAGAAGGGCCCTCTAGGATGTATGTGAATTCGCGCCGCACAGGTATTTTCCAATACTATTTCAAAAGCAATAGCTTTCCTTGGTGATAAAGGCCTCCTAAACTAATAATTGGAAAGATGTAAGTAACATTTTCTTCACACAAAAAACTAATATCTATATTACCAATTGGTTTATGGTTTTACATATATCACTTGGTAATATAACATATCCTTTAAGAAATTGATTTTTACATTTTGTTTTGTTTAGGCTTCTGAAATGATTGATTATTTAATAAATGGTTTGATTTATTTAATACTCAACATAAATATGACAAGGTGTCAAAGGGTTTTGGTTTAGATTATGAGAATCAAGAACAATTAATTAATAAAATGACAACATTTATACAAAATATGAGAATTCACGACAAAAATACACTACTTCCTTTTCAAAAAGGTTCATTTATACAAATAGGTTGAATAAAAATGAATATAAATTGTTGTTAATTTATACTTTATAGGAATAATAATATCGAATACATCACTCTTGAATTTGTTTAATGAACTTAAACAAATTGGAATTTCATACATCATTACAAGGAAATTAAACCAAGATATTATTGAAATATGTTTAGTTATCTTAAGGGATGGCTGGATCAGCAAGTAGTAAAATATTACAGCTTTAGATTCAAATATTGGTAATTATAAGTTTGATAAATACTTTTTTTAATGTAAACAACTCACTTTTAAAATTATTTCTTTTGTGTGCATTATTTAGTCTCCGATGGGATATTTTGGGGTAAACATTCTGATTTTGTTTTACAAGCAATACTAATACAGAAAACAGTATTAGATGATAATTTTTTGAAAACAATGAGTGTTTGACAAGTCAAATAATTAAAGATTCTGATATATTAAATAATGAAGAATGTCACAAAACTAAAGAGGCTATACTATATTCTAAAAATTCTTCAACCAATGTATCAGTTCAGGAAGAAACTTTTGATTTGTTAAAAGATTTTGAATTTGAAGTACATTAACCATTATAATATTTTTAAATATTTAGCCATTAGGTACCTTTTTATAATTTAACACTTTTTTTAGATGAATACAGTAGATGCATTTGACAGCATTGAATTGGAATGTGTAGAGTATGTTGCTGGATATGTCGCCAGCAGATATTATGAGAAATATCCACAGCTTATAGTTACTGAAGAGGAACATACCATGTTTTGGACGAATTTTTTATCACGGGGTGGTTTAAAAATTCCAAGTAAAATGTTACTCGACGGTATGAAATTATTAGAAACATGTTTTATAAAACAACATGGAAACAATGTATCTAAAATACCTGGAGTCATGAGAACAATAACAGACATCATGAAAAAACAACTCACGGACTATGAATTGAAAATTCCTGATGAGGTGTTAAGTTGTATGGTCCGAACTAGGACATTTATTCGTATAAATAACTTAAATAAATCTATATTATATAATAGTTCTTTACAAAAACAAACAAGACAAGAAAAAAAAAAATTACTTCCTAAAATTTTTAATATAGTACACTTAAAAATAATAAAATAAAAAATGTATATAAGTACGTCAATTTTGTAGTTAAATAATTTATATTTTGTCATAGTATATTAGTATTATTCATGATAACTTATGATAATTTATGATAAGCGGAGAAAAGCATCCGCCATGTTGTTTCGAGTTGCCAGCATACCTGTTTATTTTGTTATGCGTTAGTTTACGAAATAAGAACTTCTAACTTTTTTGATGACATAAAACGAAAATTATTTTCTTACTTTGATACTTCAAATTATCCGAAAAATCACTATTGTTCTAGTGATCGTAGAAAAAATCAACCAGGTTATTTTAAAGACGAATTAAAATCTGAAATCTTATTAGAATTTATTACTATACGTCCTAAACTCTATGCATATAAAACAAGTAAAGATGAAGTAAAAGGAGCTAAAGGTGTTAAAAAATATGTTATTAATAATCACATGAAGTTTGACGAATATTTAAATATATTAAATGCATATATCAATAATTCAGCTAGTCAACAATTATGTAAATCTATGAATTTTATACAATCAAAACACCATTTTGTTTATTCTAAATCTATAGATAAAATTGCTCTTAGTGCGAATGACGATACAAGGATTATTATGCGTGATGGTATTAATACTATTGCATATGGTCACTATCGTTTAAAAAAATAGTTTGTTTTTTTTTTTTAATTATGTAAAATTGATATAGTATTCAATAAAAATAATAATAATAATTAAATAAAGTATAGGATAAATACAATTTAAAAAAAAAAAAACAAAAAACGTTATTTATTCATTATTTTTATTTTTATTACTAAAATGCATGTTTAAACAATTAAAGCTGAACAGTATAACATTTAATTTTTCAGAATGAACAAACCTAGAATAATTGTCGATAAACCAAATATTCGTTCAAAACTTATAATTCCAAATTAGAAATCGATATTGAAAATCTGAGTGAACTCTATTTTATTTTAGACAAAGTTTACATCGATTGGCAGATTAGTAGGGATATGGTAGTAAAAAGATTAACGGATTTAATTCAATTATAACATTCGGTAATCAATTAAAAATAAATTAACATAAAAATGAAATAGATCCAAACATTGTAATAATAAAATGGTTTGTACAATTAAAATAATAAATATTGATTGATACATTTCGTTTATTTACTATTTTAAAGTATCGTTTACATCAATCCACGAATTATGACTGTTGTTAAAACCTAACCATTTAACATATAATTTGTTTTTATTTTTTTTTATAATACGTTCAATGAGAAAGGTGTCGGGAAAAAATGTTTTTTTTTAATTCTTGTGTATAAAAATAGCCTAATATTATATTATTTGAACTATCTTTTAGTTGATAAGTTAAGAGGACGCTACACAGCCATTTTTGAAGTCTAAAAACATGGTTTGGGAGAATCACTGTCATTCGGACTACAGTTATCGTACAAAAACCAAACTTTGCCAAGATAAAGATAACAATATTAGCCGTGTTTGTATGTGGGTTTTTGGGATAGCATTAACACACTCGTAAATATTGACTGTTGAAATATTAAGTTTTTTATAGTTTTTCAAAGCCCAAAAAATACAAATGAATTTACGAACACTTTAAATCCCACATAGAAACACAGAAAATATTCTCATCTTTACGCTGACGAAATTTGGTTTCTGTACGATTAATGTAGCCTCAATGAGAATTATTCTACTGAGACATGTTTAAAAAAAAAATAATTCCTATTTGAATTATTTGTAATCGTATAGTGCTGCTGTGGTGGGCACAGCGGCAGTTCTCTAACACTGCTGCACACCGCGCACATAAGCAACATACCGAACTATAAACTGTTCAAAACTGGTTATCGCATTCGCGCACAGTTTATAAATAACCAAAATAAATATACAATATATTATTATAATAATGCCGATGAAACATTTGTTTTCGATTTTATAATTCATACAATCATACCATTGATTATAAATCGATGTTTGTACGTATTCCTTGTTCCTATATAGTTTCCTACTGTTGTATTACGTTGTAATATTGGACATAAATGAAATTATTTTTAGTATATTAAATTCAATATCAAATAAAAATACCTACCTAATAGAAAAATTATCAACAACTGAACAACATTTCAGTTGTGATTCATCAATGATCAGTAAATTAATGAAACATTTTGTTCTAGACTTCTAGAGCTCTTTGTACTGTGTTATTTTAAACTATACTTGTACTACTTATATTCTCAAGATTTTGATTTTTTTAATGTGAAATTTTCTGTGTTTTTTAATTATAATGTCTCCATACAAAAAAGCTCGCAGTATTTTAAAAGCAAAGAAAGAGAATAAGACTACCATGAAAAACCGATTACTCAATATACGGAAAAATAGGTATTTTTATTTTATTATAATTATAATATACATTTTTGATAATAATATTTCAAAATGACCTATTATTTTTTTTTATTAATTTTTGAAAGAGGAGTGCAGAATAATATGTCTTTGGAAGGTGAAGATACGATTACTAGTAATCTAAACATTATTTCTCCTCAACCACCTCCTAATTCAACAAATGATACATCAAATAAAAGTTTTTGTAACATTTCCAAGTAAGTATAATTTTTTTAAAATAAAACGTAATATATACCTATATTATCATATACATACGTCACTATTAATATGTACGTCTAACTTGAAATATTTTTAACTTCAGTTTAGACTGCAATGATTCATTCGTAGACACACCATTGTCGGAAATAAAGTAAGATAATAAGTTTTTAATTATTCTTTAAAAAAAATGATGTACTTATAACTTGTGTATTCAATAATAATATTATTACCTATTAGTATGGCATTACTTTATTTAAATTCATTGTTTAATGTTAGTGGTATAGAACTGTGGTATACCGGTATTTCAGTATACGTGGTATAACCAACTAGGTAAGTTTTACCCTCGTATTCACTAGTTAATGACACTCTCTAAAATAAATTAGAATGGCACTGTTAACTAACGAGGTACGATGGTGTGCGCTTGTCGATTCTTCGCTCCTTTATAGTGGAAACGACTCGAAGATTACCTATACCGTGGTACGTATATCTCGGCGCTGTTTCCTATATAAAGGTAGGAACGCAAGGAAGACTTAAATGATATCCAACTCGGGTTGTCCTGGTCGGAAACACTTTTTTATAAACTCAAAAACATAAAATAAACAATCAAAAATTCTATTAATTTAGTCCGTACTATAACCGCCGTTTCACACGTGCGATCGTCGTACCTACACTCTCGCCGACTCACTCAGCGACAGCGGGACTCTCCCTGCCCGTGCGTACGGCGGTCTTATATACGAAATTTTTCTTGTCGCCTCAGCACATTTTGCTTCACCGGCCTCTCCCGTGTTTTATTTAAAAATATTTTTCTTTATACATATTAAGTAATAATTTGGACGACTGTCTACAATATACGACAGAACCTATAGAATCATCATTGTTAACGTTGTCAAACGAATCATATTGGTCTCAATTAGAGTAATTACCTTTTATTTTAATTGAATATTATTGTCTAAAAACATAAATTAATATTTGACAACTTATTTTAGTGATTTAAATGTAGAACAAATTCATGGTACTGAGAATGAGACATCAGAATATATTGATTCGAAAAGTAAATTTTCAATAGTTTTAATTTTATTATTTTTTATAACATTTTATTTGGAATTGTAGTTGTTTATCTGGACGTCGTATTGTTGATATTTTATTTTTTATACAACAAATACAAGTTCGTCACAGTGGAGGAATGGATTGCTCTTCATTGATATGGAGTTCGAATCGGAAAAAATATATGGATTTCATTCTGTATTTAATTTTTAAATGCAAAATGTGTGGTATTAAGTCCAAAATATACTCTGCAGAAAATGCTCAAAAACAATGTGTACCGATCAATAAAGCAATAATCAATGGTTGTCAAGCTATAGGTTAGTTAATAGTTATGTATTTGAATTACCATTTATGTCTAATTATTTGAAATTTAATATACTATATGTACCTAAATAAACATTTACCTACATTGTACATAGGTATATTGACAGGAATTGGTCATACCCAAATGGCCGAGTTTGCTGCATTTTTAGACATGCCTGCACTTTCAAGTACTGGTTTCGTTAAACTTCAAAGTGTAGTAGCCAATTCAATACACGATTCGGCGAGGGAAGAAATAAGAAAAGCTGGCGAAGAAGAAAAACGAATCGCATTAGAGTGTGGCAATATAGATTCTGATGGCATTCCCATGTGCACAGTAGTCGCTGACGGACAGTGGTCGAAACGTAGCTACAAGACCAAGTATAATGCGTTATCAGGAGCGGTGAGACCAATATATTAGATATATTAGATTATAAACGGAACGGTGTGTTTTATTTTTTTATTTTACAATATTATGTATACATTTTCGTAATTTTGACAATTTTTTCCTAACTTATTCTGACGCGGCGACGCTCATAAACAATTATTGTGGATTTACACTCTGTTTTATGAACTAGGTCGCAATAGTCGGTTTAAAAACACAAAAAATACTGTTTATTGGTATAAAATATAAGTACTGTGTAATTTGCTAAAAATCAGCAACTAAAAATGAAATTGCACACAAGCATGAATGTTTCATGAATTGGACTAAATCATCAACGAGTATGGAGGCAGATGGAGTTGTCGAAGGTTTTATGACTAGTATTACAATGCATGGACTAAAATACAATCGAATAATTGGTAAATTTTTATACTTTTTTTTTTTTTAAATATATTGATAATAAAGATCAAATACCTTATAGGTATATCACCGTATATCACTCATAAATATCCCTATTTCCGCCCCTTAAAGCTTGTATAATTATAAATACCTATAATATTATAGGTGATGGTGATAGCAGTGTAACAAAGCGACTCAATGATATTTTACCTTATGGTCCAAATTTTTTTATTAAAAAAATTGAATGTCGTAACCATCTTTTAAGGAATTATTGCAGTAAAATAACTATGCTCGCTAAAAACACCAAATTCCCACTACGAGTTAGAAAATTTATTTTGACAAATATCCTCAGATTTCGTGGAGATGTTACAAAATCAGCCAAGTATTGGAGAAATAATAACGACATAACAATGGCACAAAAAATTAAAGGTTGTTTTTCATATTATTAATAAATAATAATTAATATAAAAATTATAATAAACATGTTCTAACATTTTTTAGAAAATTATACTCATTTCTCTTTTAGTTTGCTACTATTCGATTATCTATTTAAAATATACAATATATACTTATCACACTCGTAATAATTTAATCAATTTAACATTTTATAGGCCTTCGAAAAGATTTAGACAATTGTCTATATCACCGATTAGGGCAACATTCAAATTGTGCGACTTACTTTTGTACTGGCTCAAAATCGAATTCTCCACTAAATTTAATTCCAGAAGCCGAAAATGGTGGAATATTGAGAGAAATGAAAAATTGTACTTCCAGATTGATACTAAATGCAGAGAGCCTTATTGAAAACAAAACAAATAATTTATGCGAGCAATTCAATGCAATTATAAACAAGCATGTGGCAGGAAAAAGGTTAAACTTTTCAGGTCGAAGAACTTATAACACGAGAGTTGAAGCAGCGGTAATTTCATTCAATTCGAAACAGTTTTTACAAAAAATACATAAGCAAATGGCAAATAATAATAGTCCAGGTTGGTTCGTTCACTGTTAATATTTGATTAATTTTAGGTATATTGTATAAATACTTACTACCTAAACATTTTTTTATACTATTATTAAAATAATTATTTGGTTACGAAAAACATAGGCCGTTTCCGATCAGAGTTTTTTTTTATTATATACAATAATTTATCATGAATTCAAATTTAGTTATATTAACATATACTTAAAGCAGGCAGTTACCTATGCTTGTCACTTGTTAATATTATCATTTTATAGGTATGTTTGGAAAAAAATTTATGAAGAATATAGATCGGATTCGAAAAAACACGAAAAATAGAAGACAATTATTTCCGGATGAGCGAAGATACCAAAAGCCGCATTCATATGGACCAGATGCCGATTATGGTTTAGCTGAACCTCTCATAGGAAATTTGTCAACAGAAGAATTGGAAACCAAAAAATCATTGTTCCTTTCATCATTGAATGATGTCAATTTTGAACAAATTGAAATCGATACTCGAGATCAAAGTAACAATGAAAAATGGTTTTATGAAAGAAAAATACGACTTACAGCATCGCGTTTTGGACAAATTTGCAAAATGCGTGCAAATACGTCATGCAAAAATACAGTTTATAACATACTTTACGCCCCAAGTGCTCAGTCAAAATCATTAAAATACAGCCGAGAAGTAGAAGATATCGCACGTAAAAAAGCAGAACTTATTATTAAAAAAAAAATTGACATCTGTGGTTTGATAGTAGATCCTAATGATCTATATTTAGCTGCAAGTCCGGGTAGATTATTATTATTATAGCTATGTATTTTGATAAAAAATAATATAATGTTTTTAAATATTTAAATATTCATCATTTGTTTTTATAGATGGTTTAATTGAAAACGAGGCTGTAGTAGAAATCAAATGCCCGTATGTCGCAAAAGATACTACTAGTGCTATAGAAGCAGTCAACAATAATCTTGTAAGTTATTTGTGTGTTGCAATAATGCAATATGATGTACCTAATACCAATTGTAATAGGTATATACTTAGAAGTATAAAAATTATTAAATATATTATACAATAATAACCAATTATATAATTTATATTATTCTATATGCGTTTCTAATTACAATATTGCAGTCTCGTGAATAATAAAATAAAATTAAAAACTGAACATGCATATTACTACCAAATTATAGGGCAGTTACATATCAGTCGTCGAAAACTATGTTATTTTGTTGTACACACAAATAATTGGACAAACATAGAAAAAAATAAAATATAATTCTACATTTTGGGAATCTAAAATGGTTCACAAACTTAGAGAATAAGACGTATAACTGTATAGTTAATAATTAAAATTAGGACTTATATTTTTAATATTAATTGTTACAGATTTTATTTACAATGTTTACTATCGGAACTAGTACAACCACTTTACCCAACTAGAATGCTAAAAAGTGATATAAGAGAACGAGGTACAATTGTAATATAAGTAATATAAGTAGTAATGTGGTACCTACATAAAGGACTATAATTACAAATAAGATATACCTAACTTTATTATTTATAAATTATTATTTTCATTATAAACTGTATATTGTATAATCTAGTAATATTTCCATAAACTATTTATTTCCTTCCAAAAAAATGTCGATCGTATTATGCATCTTTGAATTACCCCTAAAAATATGTAAGTGGTAGCAGGTTCACGTACAAAAGTATAACGTAAAATGTTGGTACGCAATACATTTATCTACCTACTTCAAAACTAATATATAGATGTTACTAGATGATATTTAAGTAATATTAGTACAGGTTATTGTTATTAATTAGATATTATTTACTGTATTATATATATTTTATGAAGTAAGTATCTAAGAATGTATTAAATACAAATCGTGTAGGTACCCGTGGTTATTAAAAATATTACAGCTACATTAACGTATATACGTGTATAGTTACGCGTTCCGTTATAGACGAAGGTTCAAATAATAATAAACATCGCTCCTGAATAAACACAATCGTCGGCCGCCCGTCGACGGTCGACTACTAGTTGTTGTGGGCGTGGTTTAAAAGTCGCGTGCTTGCGGATCGCGAAAACACCTAACAGCGCGTTCTCTCGGCCGTTGTATACGTTTCACTTTTAGTGTGGCGTCCTCTTAATGGATCTGTATTTAAAATTTTAGAAATAGTGAACACTTCTGTTGACCAATTTGGTGTATAACCTTATCTATGTCTTGCCCGGTACGGTCGTTTATAGTGTAGTGTGCCTGTCCGTTATCTAATATGCCGTGTGGTACGTGCCGATCTAGTGTCTCGCCGTCAAAAAAAATATCGTGCGCTGTTTGTAGTGAATATTTCCACCAAAAATGCATACCAAACTCTATGAAAGGGAATGTGGACTTACTCAACTGGACATGTAATATTTGTGAAAATGATTTAGTTATTAAAAAGAACGTGACAATAAGAAAGCACGAATCTAACAATACTTCTGCTAAGTCTTCAGTTGACGATATTAATCTAAGGACCATAAGAGACGATATTGTGGCTCTAATGAATAAATTTGAAAGTGTATCAGCTACTAATGTAGAAGTTGAGAAGTCAGTAAGTTTCTGTTCGGCAAAACTGGATGACTGCTGCAAAAAAATTGATTCTTTATTCTCTCAAATGAACCTTCTTGATAAAAAAGTTAATGATCTTGATACTAAGTACTCAAATCTTGAAAAAGAAATTAATTTACTTAAAATTAATCTAAATAAATATGAACAACAATCATTGACAAATAACGTATCAATAAGCGGTATTCCAATTACTAAGAATGAAAACTTCGAAGAAATAATTAAGGCTACTGCTAAAGCCTTAAATGTTGATATTCGTAATGAAGATATTCAATCTGCTTACCGTTCTAAAGTAATTAAGAACATCGACAGTAAGATAATAGTTTCATTTAATAATAAAGCCGTTATAGATGTGTTCTTAAACAAAACTAAGGCACTTCAATTAAAAAAACAAGTTAAACAACCATTAAAATCAAACCAAATACATAGTTCTTTCCCTGATAGAATTATTTATATTAACCACGAACTTACGCCACTATTCAGAAAATTATTTTGGTTAGCAAAACAGTTTGCAAATATTTATGGTTGGAAATACGTATGGAGTAGCCCGAATGGTATATATTTGAGAAAAAATGAAGGTGAAGCAGTTATGAAGTTAAAATCAATTAGTGATCTACTCAAGCTTGATGAAGAAAATAAAATAACAAAACACTTAACCCTGGATCGGACTTGTTGTTGTGCTATTATACCAAGGCGTGCGCATCTATGATTTATGTGCATGGCTTGTTTGTCAAAAGGGAAAGAAAAAGTTGTTTGTGACTGTGTTTTCCCATACGCTTTGATTCTTGGAAATTGCCATCAAATTTAATTACGTATTGCTACGAGTATGATAATAAAATATTTAAATGCGAAGAACCTTGTAGTACATGTAAAATGTAGATAAGTTAAAATAGAAAAGAAAATAGTGAGACGACTCCGTCGGCTTACTACAATACCAACAGATAAATTGCCACTAACTACCGCTTTATTTATTGGTAAGTAATTATTTTCTGGTACATCTTTTTCCGTTGTAATTGTACTACTTTTACAACACATTTTACATTTAAATATAAAAACTGATTTATATCCTCTTCTACATTCCGACTGAAATAGCATATCTATAAAAGTATAGCTAAATGCTGAATCATGAACGGTGTTTTTAATTTGATCGAATAAGTGAGATATGTCTACTATTCTTCTGCCTTCAAGAGTGCTATAAAGTAATTTTACGTTATTACGTTAATAATAGATAAAAACAAATAAATTTAATAGATGTAATATTATATAATTTTTGATTTATTATAAATAGTGATGATAGTGTACACAATACACAGCATAAATACTGTACTAAAATATGATAATTAAAAACTTATACTTACTATGTCACTGTTTTTTTCTTAAAATTATTAAGTCTACTTAATTTTTTTTTTTTATACTTACACATCTCGACGGTGCTAGCCGCTTCTTTTTGTCATTCCGACGGACATCCATTTTTAAATGCACAAAAATTAAATAAGTAATAACTAATTTTGTGGTATAGCCAATAAACGCTAATGACCGATTGAAACTAAATTTCCTAAATTGATTACTGACGTCTGAATAAAGTGTTACCCCCGGCGCGGCGCCCGCAGTCTAACAAAACTATTTTGATTAAAAATATAATTTATATATCATTATATTAGTAGTAGATTATTCATAAAATTTGTCGTATAAACGACCGATATGAGTGTGATAATATAATATATCCCATACAACGGTAATGCAATAATTGTATTATTGTCGATGTAGTATGTATATGTATTTTCATAATTGAACCCAAACCACCGCGCGTATAGACATAAGCTGGCTACACACGGAGCGGTTTGACCGCGCGCGGTCGCGGTTTTTATCCGCAGCGGAAAACCGCTTAAAATTAAACACGGGTTAATCAAATGGCATATTCATACGGGCGAAACCGCGCCGCTGTCCGCCGCGGACGACCGCCTGCAACCGCTCATGTTCAATTTTCGGGCGGTCGACCGCTTCCGCTTACTAAAATTAAACAATGCTATTCCAATAGACATGTTCACACGAGCGGTTTGATCGCCGCTGTTCGTTCGCGGCAGTCTTGTAAAAAATATTTAAAAAATCATGATTTAAGTGTGAACTTGATAAATTTATTACTCCAACCCTGTCATCACGTCGAGTATTTATTATTAGTTAAAAAATATTCAATATTGATCGAGTGTACCAGTGGAGCATAGATTCATTTCAAATATGTTGCAAAATTATAATTTTTTGTTATATAGACACTCAGCACCTAAATTTGTTTTATGACCCACATATATACTATATATTATATATTCTATATTAAACGATATACCAAGTTGGTATTATCTTTATGTCTAAAATGTAAAATAAGCTTACGAGCACCATCACCCTCCTCCCCAAAAAAAAGCATGTCGCATGGTCGCAACACTTGGATATAGGGCTCGGCGTCACTGAAGTGGGCCCGCTAGAGAACGGCCAATTTTCGTGTGTATTAATGGAAGACAGTGTTGGGCGAGGGTGAGACTTGGTGGAACCGTACGATGCCGAGTTTCAACAAGTTGAGACCAATAAAGGACATGTTAAAACAAGTGCTAAATGAATACTTTTGCGCCCGGATAATAGAAACTTATAATGTTTGGAGACAGTATACTACAGACATTTATAAGTCACATATAGTAGTAAGTAGTTTTTATTATTACGTAGTAATATTATTAATTCAAAATGTTCGATACTGAACAATTTATAGTTGAGATTCAACAAAACAGTTGTATTTGGGACAAACGTAAGTATAATTGCATTAAATATTTATATTTTATTTAAATAATAGAATTTTAGTTCTTGTTATAATATAAAATTATGTATTATAATGTAATTAGAAGCAAAAAGTCATCATGATAGTCAGGCGGTTCATATGGGATGGACGAATGTTGCAAATGCTTGCCTTCACAACTATAATGAATTGGACGACAAACAAAAATCGGAAAAAAGTAAATTTTAACTTAATATATTTATTAAAAAGATAGTTTTTATACTAGTTCTAGTTTTAATAAATAAATACAGTATCATATAATAATAAAAATGATCAACTATAGACGACCACTTAAAATATTTATAATAAAATAATATAATAATATAAGATCCCCGATTTTTTTATTCACCAATAATTTTATTCTGCCAGCTAAGTGCGTATTTCGGGTCATTCACATACGTCACGAAGTATTCCCTTACATCTTTTGCGTTGGTCTGCGAATTTCCAACCCCTCTCCTTTCCATTATACTTTCCATAGGATTGCTTTGTGTATCTTCATAAATATTTTCACCATCTAGTCCGTCTCTGCATCATACAAAGTTATGTAAGACGCAGCAGGCTTTTGTTATTGTGACCGCAACATTTGGGTCAACCAACATGCTCGTTTGAAATACTCGCCATTTTTTTGACAAAATTCCAAACGAACATTCTATGTATTGACGAGCCCTTGATAAGCGATAGTTAAAAATTCTCCTGTTGTTATTTAATTTCCTACCCGGGAACGGTCGTAATAAATTTTTATGTAGTGTAAAAGCTTCATCGGCAACTAAGATAAACGGGTGTGGAACTCCATTATCATCACCTAGTAAGCATTGATCAGGTGGAAAATTTACACTATCCGAGTACACTTTTTTACCGAATGTTGAAGTTTTGAATACATTATAGTCGCTTTCCTTCCCATATGATCCAACATCGATGATCCGAAAACAATAATTTGAATCACAAACGGCCATTAAAATTAAAGAAAAAAATTGTTTGTAATTATAGTATAACGAGCCACTGTTATTTGGACACTCGAGCCTTATGTGTTTTCCATCCACCTATAATTATATTAATTTCATATTAAAGTATATTATAGAGATTTATCCACATATCCAATCATCTGCTCCTACTCCTGAACCACCCCATACACAAACTGATACAATTAACTCATACTACTCACATAATACAAATCTGTACTAAATTACATTAATATTTTTCTTATATAATTATGCAAATAATACTTAAAGTAAAGTATTATTTTTAATAAGTACATTTTTTTTCAGATATTTATATTTGACAGTTATTAGTTGTAAGTTATAAGTTCTAAATAATATTTTATTCATACCTAATTATTATAATATTATTATTTAATAAGAATTTTGATATAATTAATATAATATTAAATAATTTTTTGGTGTTATTTATTTATTTACAAGATGTAATAACTATGTTTATATGAACCATGTTTTTAATTATACTTAATAAAATATTAACTAATACGTGCTTACCTCAAAGTAATTGTAAGTCGTTCTTCTTTTGAAATTGGAACACGCATATTTGTCAACTGTTTTGATAAAAATGGTCCACATAATGAAATCTAAAAATAAATTGTAATGTGTAGTTATATTATAATTAGAATATAAAATATATTGTTAAAAGTTTATCTTATTTACTAAGAGAATGACTAATCACTTTAAAGCTAAAAAAGATAGTTTGGCAGTAACTTTAACACTGCTCTGCTGTATAGTTGGTGAAGAGTGTACCTTGTCATTTAAGAGTAACTGAATAACAAGAGTAGGTAAGAATCATACTAAAAATGATATATTAAATTAACTATATTTTAAAATATTATATAATTATATATATTTATGTATTTCTTAGATTTTTTTGGTTATGGTATAAAATAGAAATAGGTACTTATGAAAAAGATCGTTTAAATTTTCAACCCTTAGCTATAAAAATTGAACATTTTATAAATTTTAATCTATAAAATAATTTTAAAATCTTTGCGAATTTCATGAAGCTTGTCAATGTTCTAACTTTAAAGGATTATAAAAAAATATTGTGACTATGTATTTGTGATATTTTATTAATAGGTAACTTATGACAAACTTTTTGTAATCGATTTGCAGGTACATTCGACTCTTACTTTCCCCTCCTATAAATATAATAATTAGGTACTTACCAACTCGTCAAACGATTGGATAGACATTCGGTAGTACTTTATAAACTCTTCTGGATGTGCTCGAAGTACCATAAAGTTAACATTAAATTGGCCTTCTTCTGGCCTTTTTAAGTTAATTGGATGTACCCAATAACGCCTCTTCGATATTCTTTTTTTTGCTGATGTCATTTATGTAGCGCATATGCAACAGCTATGGCTTCCACATCATCCTATAATTATAAGTCCATTTTAAAAATGGATAAAAAGAAGTTAACTTCAAGTTATAAAATAGTTCACTAACTTGGTAAAGTACTTAAAACAAGTCTTTACTCAACCACGTGTTTAGAGAAACTGATGTTTATTTCACATTAAATAATATTGTCGTAGGCCAAAAAACTATTTGGAACAGCTTTTAAAACCGCCTATGTGTGTAAGCAAACCGCGGAAGCGGTTTCTAATCACAGCGGATCATAATCCGAAACCGCGCGCGGTCAAACCGCTCCGTGTGAAGCCAGCTATAGGGACACTCAGACACAGGAGTCCAAAACCAAATTATAATAATAAATTATTATATTATTATTATTTATTATTATTATTATTGCTCGATCCAATACGGGATCGTAGAGACGAGTAGACGACGTTATCGCTAATTTATATTCCGACAGTGCTATTTTTATCAGTACCACAAAATAGACTGGTCTGGTTGTGTTGTAGAGTGAGGCAGCGCCGCCGCCGTTAGAATTGGATAATCTACTTTTCCGCCAAAATCGACCTTTCCGTTTACCACCAGTACAAAAATATATATTTCCTTTTACCGCCACCACAAATTTCAGTTTCTATATTTTGGTAACCCCTTGGTAATGATTTTTAAAATAACAAAAATAATTAGGTAATCAATTTTTAATTAAATATATGATTTTACAAAAAAAACATTCAAGTGATACTAATAATTAAAATTATATAAAATATTGTATTATATATTACAAAAAAGTCAATATTACGACGTAAAATAGTAAAATACAATATCACAGTCAAACATTTATACTATTTATTTATTTCTTATAGTTATACGCAATTCATTTTACAAATGTATATCGACATATTTTTTCCCTTTCATTTGTCTTCTTAAAATTTGATTTCACAGTGTTTTTTGTTCACTGACGCTTCTTTGTTTGCAATAAACGTCAGTTTGAACTTCATCGATTAAAACATTTAACCATTGTAAAATAGATGGTGAATGTCGATAAAAACTATTTTAAAAATGTGAATGAAATGACTCACAGGCGTTTGTTGTGCGCGTAAGTTCTGTAGATGCAAGTGCCCAAAGTTTTGAAGGGTAAATACAATCTTCAGAAATATATGTTTCTACAAAATAATCAGAAAACTTTTGTAGTCTTTCATCGATCGGACACTCGCTCATAAAATCGTCGGTGAAACAATCACTTATATATTCCGGATTTAGAAATATTAATCCAAATATATTACGTAACCATTTACCAATTTCAGATGACTGGTCTTTATACACACTTGATAAGCCAATTTCTTGTATTTTAAGGTAACAAGACTGGGTCAAGTGAAATCGGCATCCTGATATATTGGTTTGCGTCCACATTTCAGAAACTGCATTAATTATAGCCCTTTCAAAATCTACAGTAACATTAGCAGGAGAAAAGTTTAACCCCAAGTCTGTGCATTTTTTGCTTATGCACGAAAAACATAAATATACGTTTGTTTACATTTATTTGGTAATAAGCAAAAAACTAATGGGATATAGTAACCATTAAGATATCCATGAATCGAAAAAAATTGTAAAAAAAAAACGAGCACTATAATCGAAATTTCCGTCCATATAAATATTATCACCCTAACAGCACAATGACCTTCCTAGGTAGGTCGCACGCTGGTCTATTGAGACTGGCGGACCATAAATATAAAGAACCTATATGCTTCCGGGAAAGTCTGGGGAGGGTCTATAGGCTTCCTAATGTCCGTTTTGAGACTATTCATGAGACCTACCCGACAGGAACCATATAGGACGTATTTTTAAACATTCCAAAATATGCCCATAGTGGTCTATAATGCTACCTATTTAAGTCTGGGAGAGTCACAAAGTACATCATTATTACTCGTGTTTATTTCATAATACCACAACTTCATGGAATAATTAGACGTGCATAGCATATAACAAGTATATATTAACTGTATCCAATCTGGAAATATATATACTCCATGAGTAATGAGTATATACAATTTTATTCTATAATGAATGATATTACAAATAATATTAAAATTTGCGTAATTGCACAATAATGTTAAAAATAAAATAATAAATCATAAATAATAATAGTATCTTTTATTTATTGTTAGAGATTTCAAATTAAATGTTTTATATTATAATCTTATAAATAATATAACATAATAAAGAAATATTTATATACAAACAAATTTAATGTATACATGTATGTATTAGTTAATTTTTATTTGCCATTAATTGCCGCTCCCAACGTTCTTTGCAATGTTTTAGCCATCCAGTTATTGCTTTATTGATCTGTACTGTATTTGATTCTTTGTGAATTTTTAAAATAACACCTGAAAATTATAAATTGAGTTATTTGAGTGTTAATAATTATAATAGAGAAAAGTTAAGATTTAGTAAAAGAATATATTTTTTAAATTATTATTATGTCAGTGTCTATATTATAATGTATTAATACTAACTATGTTACCCATATAGAAGTACAAAAAAAATGCATACATATTATGATTAGCAAACACCAGAAACATATTCAGAAATATGTTACCTATGTGGAAGATTGGGATAAATTAGATAATATAATACATATTAAAATATAATAATATATATAATATAATATTATATTACCTATATATAATCCTTTGAAATTTTCAATATCATTGAACTTCTTAAAAAAAAAATGGCTACATAACACACGGGCATATGTCCCCATAAAAAAAAATCCTAGTCACACTATTACTAATATAATAATCGAGTTATCAGAGCCCTATTTCTTTTCAATTTAATTTATATCACATGCATTGTACATATTGCAGGGAAGTACATTAGGGCCTAACTTAATATTTCACCCAATAATAGATTATTAAATATTTACAAATCGTTACACTAATGACAATTCCACGTATCTACAATTTGGAAACTTTTCAGGAGAAGCAAAAAACTATTTTACTTTGATTTGAAAACATTTTTTTATACTTTAATTATATTTTTGTATTAATTATTTGGTTTAAAATAGTTTTTGATCAAATTCCAAATTATAACTATTAAGAGGACGTGATACCCAAAGTGTTACGTATGCAACGGCCGAGAGAACGCGCTATTAGGTGTTTTCGGGATCCGCAAGCGCGCGACGTCTAAGCCACGCTCACTATTCGCAGTCGGCGGCACTACTGGCACTGCTCATTCAGCGCGTCTCGGGAGCGCCGATTATTATTTCATGAACGTTCGACTATGATGTATCCCGTCAATATAAAATTCACACAGTAAACGCCGCTGTATTATTTGTAATATCCGCGCGTACCCATTCGAACTATCTTTTTAGAAAAGTTACTGCTTACCTAAATATATGCACCAATATATAGACTGTAAAAACAGTAACACAACATACCTTAGTTTGTAGTTATTGCACTATTACTCATTCAAATATAATACATACAGTAAAATATAATTTAACAGTACCTAAACAAATACATCTTTTACGTTCAACTGTTCAATATTATATTATTCATTTCTTAGCATATTTCCGTTTATTAACAACTAAACTAAAAAAAAATATTATACAAAGTAGTTTAAATTAGTAATAAATTTATAAAAAAAAAAAAATGTGTATTATGTACAACTTGTAGTTATTATGAAGACTAAATTTTGTTTTTTTTATTTTTCATAATTTTAATATTTTCAATTATGCGAGGAGGTTCAATAATGTCGCTTTTTAATTGACGTTCGCTGTACTGAGGGTCTACTATTTCTCGTAGTAGACATTCCTCGTAAAATCTATATAAAAAAACAGTATGCATTTTTCAAAATTGTTTGATTATAGGTACATTTTAATATTATACTGACAACTTTAAGGGGGATTCCATTTTTGAGGTCCAAAATTCATTGTCATAATTTATTGTTTGAATATAAGTCCATTTAGAAGTATAGATAAAAAAATAACATATCACACGTCCTGTAATGTGTAACTGCCCCTGAATTTGGTAAAAATAGTGACTATCTTCTTTTAAAGTTAAAGCATCATTTTTAACTTGCATGTACGGTAGCTGAAGCAACAATAAATTATAAATTAAAAATAAGGCATATGTAATTTATATAATATAGAATTTTTAAAAATAGTTATTGGTTTATTATAATAGTAATTTGTTAAAATATTAGTTGGTACTTGTGATACGCTATACGACACCTTTTTTTCTTTTAGTACTTCTTCTATACTGTTGGAATCTTTTACAGAGTAGGGGCACTTAATTTCACAAATTGAATTTTCGTCAATCAATCCATCTGTAATTAAAAATTACATTTTATATTTTCATAGGTATTAATAGCTTATATTGAATGCATACTGATTGAATGTATATATATAAACCCCTATAATTTCACCTAAATGATACCAGTGTATATTTATTATATTTAAAATAATTCTAACCTGGAGTAGCCGCTAAATAAGGAATCGTTCTATCAATAAACAAACCGCATTTTTTAATTGTTTTATTAATTTTTTCCTGGAGAGCTTGAACCGCAATTTGTTCGGTGATTTTGCCATACTCTGTGGCGTGAGTAGTCACACTACCATATATTATATCATGTACTGCTATCTTACATGATGTATAAGGTCTCATTTTGCATATTTTGCCAAAATTGGAAGCTGTCAATCGCTTTCTTCTTTCTACAAACCATTTTTGGTTATTCGATTGATTCCGCGTTTCTAACTCCAATTTTTTTTTAGAATCTTCCGAAAGGGTTATTGAAGAAATGAATTCAGTTTTTTTAACTTCAAATTCTTCGTCTGACATACAATAAAGAGGTTCTGCCAGTCCATAGTGTTCATCGGGACCTTTTGACACGGGGTTTTTTTTTTTAAATATCTTTTTTGATTGAAAAAGAGCTCTTCGATTTTTTAAACTTCTTCTTTTAGCAGCAGTAAACTTAAGAAATCGTTTCGCAACATTCCCTGTCAAGTTAAAATAATATTTTTAATGTTTTTAAAGTAATGGAGTTCTAATCATATTAATAAATACCTGGACTCTGATTAGTTATATTTTTATGAACTGCACGAATAAATTCACCTCCAGAATTAAACGAAACAACCGCTGCATGAACTCTAGTGCTGTACGATTGTTTTTGAGTGAAATTTATTCGTTTTCCAGCTATATGTTTGTTAATTATGCTATTGAATTGTTCACAATAGTTATTATCAACATCAAATAGTAGACTCCTTGCATTATCTACTACGCGACGAAGAATGTAGGCAATTTCATTCATTAGACCACAATTTACAATTTCTGGCACTAAATTTACTTCACACTGTTTAGGTCCACTGCAAAAATATACTTCACATTTCGTATGTTCACCAAATATATGGTAAGGACCATTCGTTATGTCTTTTCGTAAGCCTAAAATATATTTTAAATAGGTACATGTTATTTAAAAAAAAAAAATGTTTTGCTAATTGTACCTACCTTCAATTTTTTCATAAAGAGACTGATCTAAGTTTTTTCTGTATGCAATTGATTTCGTAATTGCTGTTCGAAATCGTATTATATTCCTTGTAATAAATTTGCGAATATAACACGGATATAATGTTTTTTTTGTAAGAGCCATCAATTTCTGACCATAATTTCGTAGAATATGGTTCCTACATTCAATTTTTTCTACCAACAGTCGTGGGCCATATGGAAGCAATTCATGTAAACGTTTTGAAACGCTACTATCGCCATCGCCTAAATTTAAAAAAAGTATATTGATTGTATATTTGAAACTTGTTTTTTTGATTTTTTACCAATTAATTTATTAAATTTCAATCCATGTAGTGAAAAGCTTTTTAAAAACCCTTCAGAAATAGCATCGGCTTCAATGCTAGTGGCACCTTTAGACCAGTTCAAGAAGCAGATATGTTCTTCTACACTTTTTTCACTATTTTTGGCCCTTTCACATATAACACAATAGCGATTGCGTATCCCAACAAACAACACTTTTTTTGATCGATAACCAATAATTGTTGCCTACAAAAAGTTAGTAATCATATATAGATAAGTGTATTATTGCAAATAATAAAATAATTTCATCGCTAGGGCTAAGATTTGAATGTCCTTTAATATCAAAAAATGCCCTTAAAAAACGCATTTATGATCTAAAAATCTAAAACAATGTCCTAACAAAAATGCATTACATTTTATAAATTTAATTACATTTTTTATTTTCAAAAATAAACAAAATATACATACGTGTATAAATACATATAACAAATATAAGTTTGACCTGTTTGATTAAACTATGATTAAAATATATAACTCTATTTTAATTATCATTACTGAATTGTCCCACCGGAATTATTATTTGTTCACCATATGGCGAAGTTGATATAATATAATAATTAATTAGATAAATAGTTTTAATTTATTTTGTATTACCATTTACCTGTGATATAGAAAGCATTAAATTGTTTTATGTTTAATTAAAATTTTTTTTCTTATTATTACTACAATTAAAAAGTTGCCTAAAAAGTTCGTTGTTAGAAAAGTGAATACTTGAAACACATTAAAAAGCGAAAGCATTAAAATCCGAGCCCTAATCATTAAACATTTTAATATTTTCAAAATTACATTAATTATAATTATTTTTCAACTTACCGCTCCTGAATAAGCGTCATATTTGGTTTTATAGCTACGCTTGCTCCATTGGCCGTCCGCTATTACTGGACACATAGGCGTGCCATCTTCGTCAATGTCACCTGCTTCAATTGCTAACTGTTTTTCTTCTACCCCGGCAAGTTTTATCACATCCCATGCAGTTGCCTTGATATTTTCACTCAAATTATTTATATACTTAGTGTACGTTTTTGAAGTCATACATGGTATGTCCAAACTTGCAAACAGTTCAGCCAATTGTGTATGCCCTATGCCAACTGCTATAGTACCATTAACTGCTGATTTATTTATGGGTAAATAGTCCGGAGTTACCCGCTCTGAATCAATAATCATAATACAGTTGCACATTTTACACTTAAAAATCCATGTAGATTCAAAGCCTTTTCGAATTTCTTTCACAAACTCTACGTCAATGAAACTGCATCCTAAGCCAGGAGTATGCATTTTGCAACAAGAATTTTGAAATTGTAGAAATATATATTCCATGTCTACAATTCGTCTACCACCAAGAACACTATTTGATTCACTAAAAAAATATTTAATTATCTTATTATAATTATCAATTACAAATGTGTATTTGTGGTTTATTTATTTTATTTTCAAAAAAGTTTCAATTCAATCAAAATAAGTCATCTATTTACTATAATACTGGTATAGTTGGCAAAAATATAATTTAATGTTCCCTAAGTTAGTGTGAACACACGGTATATAAAAGTATTATTACCTGCTGATACTTTCTATCGTGGTTTCAAGTTGATGGAATTGTATATCTGAAATATCCGCATCATTATACTTATTAAAATTAGAATTTTCTTCAATTGGTACTGGTGTGTCATATCTACTGGAAAAGTATTATATTCGTAATTAATAATTAAAAATGAAGATACTAATTTAATTAACTTATGAGTTTTCACTATCTACTTCCATGAATTGTACTGCAGGCGTTGAAGTTGAAGTAGATGGCAAATCGCAGTTATTATTTTCACTATATTTATTTATAAACATAAATATATTTTATTTATATAAATACTAAAAGACTATTTTTTAAACTTACGAATTTTCACTATTTTGAGTTGAGTTTTTTTTTTTCATTCATTTTCTCAAAACGTCTTTTCATTATACTTTTGATAGACATTTTTCTGGAAACGAGTGATTTGGCCTTTTGAATTTTATCCTTTGGCAAGTCCAGTAGTGATATGTCATTCGTATAATTTACCAGTGAAGCGTCATATTTATTATTTTTTATTAATTTAAACACACTTTTGTAAATATTTTTAGAAGAAAAATATTTAGCAATTAACATAGGATTTTCCTTATTGGGTAACAGAGTAGTACCTGTTGCTTCCCACTTAATTCCATCTGTAATTTTATTTGGTTCATTATATTCAATATATATATACCACTCACCTGATTGTGGCTCAAGTTGTGTACATTCAATGCTTTCTGTTATAAATGGTTTTTTGAGTATTTTTATTGCTTCTTTCAAGTTGACGTGTAAACGATTAGGTAAAAAATAAATTTTTGAATGGATTGAATCACTTCGATTTTTAAACATATTTAAACACAATAATTATAAATGTACCTATATGGTAATAAAATATTCCTCCACAAATGGTTTGCTTTTTACTAATATATTAACCTTATTCGTCAAAATGATATATGAGCTGTGATGTGTTACATAGCACAAACATACAGATTTATAAACCATTATCATATATCATTAACATTTAATATTAAACTATTATATAGTCATAATAATAATTATTTTGTTGAACTACTGTTTAATTAAGCTGTATAGTATATACAATTATTAATTTTTTTTTTATATAATGTTATGTTTAGCTAACAATATTATTTGGCATTTAGTTATATTATTTAAAATTTATCATCATAAAACAAATAGGTACCCTGGTACCACCCATTAACATAATATAATAAGTATTATGACATAATTATTAAACAGCATAGGCCATTAACTTTGTAGATTTATATATTTTGAATTTTGATATAATTGATTACAATAATAGTGACTTATAACTATTTAATTATCAAATGTTTTTCTTTATGTTTATGGTAATGAAGAATGACAAGCAATCTTATATAATAATTACTAATAAGATTGTTTTTCAAAAATTATTTAAATTTAAGTAATTTTTAATTACAATAAAGATTACATATAAGATTGTTTTTCAATAAACTGTGATACGCTAAACACGAGCAATTAGAGCTCTAAAAAAGTAGAATAAAACTTCCTCCAGCCTTAGTCGCCAGCAGTCTGTCGACATCCACTCGTATACACATCGTAAAAAAGTGTAAATTTATTTAAAGTTTATGTTTTATGTTTTTCTATACATTTCTGAAGATTTGAAGATTTGTCTTCTTTGGTATGTTTGCAGAGCAAGTATAGTTATTATTCGCGACAGGTAAGAAATTATATTTAATATAATTATATATTGGCAAATCATAATTATTAATGAGTCTAGAGCGCGGATTTATTACATTAAAAACAAACCAAATATACGCTAAAAAAAACTTAAATATGCATACATTTTGTGCTCATTTAGCATAGCATACGATCAACCAGAATAAATATGCAAGTACATACAAATCCGCGCTCTAAATAAATGACTTTTATATAGATAAGTAGATAACAATAGGTTTACCTTTCAGAGGAATATTTGTGTTCCTCCCAAATAAATGTTGTAGTAATTTATTATAGAATTTACGGCCTCTTAACAGTACTTCCTCCAACAGGAAACCAACTTTCCAATTTGTAAATAAATTATTTAAAATATTTTATTAGATATACAGAAGCTTTTCCCTGTTTTGCAATACAAAAGTCGAAGCAAAAAAAAAAAAATGGATTTTTGGACAAGGATCTTCTATTACATTACACTGCTACTTCTCACTTCTTCAAATTCTACTTGGGAGACTTCAATTAAAAATGAAGATGATAATCTTTACAAATTGACATCATCTACTAACGACAGTCCGGGTTTACAATATGAAGTTGTTGGTAAAGCTAAGTTATATAAAAGTAGTTGGACTATCAATACGTATTTTGATTTAAAGAATTTAGATAATAGTTTTAATATTAATAAGGCAATGTTAAAATCAATTAAAATGTACGTTAATATTAGTGATACAGCTAAAGTATCTATACTTCGGCTTAAAAAACATGAACTTGCGCTAGAAAAAGAAATTGATGTAATTAAACAATTAGCTGAACACAATAAAAGGGTAAAAAGATCTTTCGAATTTGGAGGCTCGGCACTTCAATGGATGTTTGGTATTGCCGATGCCGACGATGTTCGAAGATATGATAGCTCAATAAATAAAATGGAAAAAAATCAAGATAAAATTTTAAGAATAGTTCACGATCAAATATCGATTTTGAGTAGTACAATTTATAATTTTAATGATACTGTCACGTCATTTAATGAAAATAAAATTGTATTTGATAATAATATGAAAAGGGTTGAAGACAATTTAAATAACTTTAGCAATGAACTATCTAAAGAAAAAAAACTAATATTTGATATTGAATTAATTAATTTGATTGAAAATAATATATTCGAATTGGATATGTTTATAACTAGGCTACAGAGAATGATATCCAATGCTCAAATGAATAAGGTAGATCCTTTTGTAATGACGCCCTATCAATTATTATCGGAAATAAAGAATATTGAAAATATTCTTCCCGATGATTTAAAATTACCGGTAAAGTTCAATTTAGAAAACATTCATGAAGTATTTAAAATAATGAGCGTCCAACTACATTATATTAATGATAAATTAATATTTTTAATAAAAATTCCTTTGTGTATTGTGGACAATTTTAACTTGTTTCATATTTTACCAATTTACGTTCCAATTAATGAATACGGACAATTTCTTCATATGACTGAAAGTCCAATGTATTTATTAGCAGACGAAATGGTTACAAAATATTTTGTATGGCCCAATCTCAATAACTGTATAGTAGTAGCTAAAATATTCGTTTGTGCTTTTAATGAAATGATACACAACGGTGAGTCTGATCCCATTTGTGTAACACAATTATTAAAGAACTCTGCAGTAACTCTACCACCACAATGTGAAACATATATTACCGAGTTCAAAAAAGAAATGTGGTATCCGTCTTATTTTAAAAACAATTGGTATTTTGTGTGTGAAAAGCCGACGACCATAACAATAATTTGCAATAAACAAACTAAAATCTTTAAAATAAAAATTAAAAATTCCGGAAAGTTATACTTAAAATCTGAGTGTTTCGCTTTTACTACGAAAGGTGTTCTTAGAACGGAACAATCGTTAGAATCATCACTCCCTGTCATTTTACCAATAGACTTATCAATTTTAAATGATTCTTGTTGTAATATGCCTATCAACCAATCTTACCCGAAACCAATTCACTTAAATGAAATAAAAAATCTCAAATTTAATAAAGACGCTTTTAATCGAATAAACTTACAACTAGACCAACAAGACAATTTAATTACCTCCCTTGTTGTAGATAGAACGTATGACTTCGTTTATACAAATAAATACTTAATTTTAATTATAATTGCAATATTAATATATTGTTTTTTTAAGTATTTTAAAAATAAAAATAAAAAGTCAGCCTTAGAAAATAATATAGAGCTGGGATATCGTCCCTGTGCTCAATAGAAAAAATAAATTATTTTATAATTTATTGTTTATTATGTTCATAAGTTATAATTTATAACTTATAATTTGATACTCAGTTTTTTAGTTATTTTTTTCAATTGTTTTCAACAATTCACTGATTATTATAATACTTGATAATTTATGTAAACAAGTAAAAAAAATATGTTGTATTATTAATTATTATACTATTATGTTGTATAATTGTATTATTTATTTATTTATTTTTAATTTAATTATACTCTATAATTTTAATAATATTTTACTATCAATAATAATCGATTTTTAATCATTATATTATGTTCTTTATCATGCAATTAATATGTATTAATACTATATGTCTATATTAACAATATAACAATTAAGTATTGTTTTTATTCAATAATAGCTAATTGATTTTTAAGGAGTTAACAATTACACAATTAAACCAAACTTTTTGTTTTTTATGACCAATATTCAACAAGTTAAGAAATCTAATTCCTATACGTGGCCTTAAAATGTTGTGTAATTAAAAGATTAGCTAATAGCTGTATACTAGTACTGTTATTTCATTTATTTGCAGCAAAATAAAAATCAAATTTATCGCAACATTTCAAACAGGTTGAAAAAAAAAATTGTCAAAATCGGATAATTATTTTCATAATTTTATTTTAAAATGTAAATTAAATAAATACTAACAGAAATTTATAATAAATGTTATGAATAAAATAATTATTATTGTTTACCACTGCGGCCCGTAGTCAATAATCATAATTATTTATAGTTTATCACGGGCGGTTGCGTACTCGTCAAAAACCAGTTATGAACTATGATGCGGTTGTTTTAGCGGGTCGGGGGTAACGAATGTTATCGAACGCTGCCGTAATAAAAATGGAGCAGCACCAGTCGGTATAGTAATTGTATGCGTTTTTCTTATAAAACATAGTTTGCGCGTTCAAGTAATATGGGCTACTGAGTAGTTTTATTGTAAAAACACCTATGAACAAAATTGTAAAGAAGATTTTTATCTGGTTCCGTAAGAAAACCGATTTTTGATATCTTTAAAATACTATGAAATATAACATGATTAATGGAACACTTTATTTATACTATTTTAAACAGTTATTTTTTAGGACTTAAAATTATAATTTCAAAAATCGGACTTCTTACGGAACCAGATATAAATCTCCTCTACAATTTTGTTCATAGGTAATTTTACGATAAAACTACTCAGTAACCCATGTTATTTGAACGCGCAAACATGTTTTTAAAGGAATTTTTCAAGTGATTTTTTTCCGTAACACGTCCTCTTAACCAATAACCACATGTTTTCAGAAACAGTTTGCCGGCATTTATTATCGTTTATCTACTAATACGTGATAAGAACTTATACCACGAATCAGTAACCATGTGTAACCATGATGGTAAATTATAAAATGTTATTTTTATACTTTTAGCTGATACAGCCGCGCTGCTGCTGGCTAGTCGTTCACTGACACTCGTGTTCCGGTGGGAGTGAAGATAGGACATAGTATTGTTTATCTATTGTGTTATTATCGATTATGACCGTTATAGGTATTGTTAAATTGAGATAAAATTCGTTTTGACTTCTGGTTTTTACTGTTGGGTTTGTGAAATTGCCCAGTAGCAGTAAATTAAACGAATATTGAAGCATTAATAAGTCGCAAACGGATTACTCAAATTAAATTCTATAAATGTTAAAATTATTTTTTTCAGTATGTTTATAGATTTTCGTTATCGAAAATAGGTATTGCAATTTGAAAATCGAAAGTTGATAGTGTTTCATCAAATAAGGGAGGAAGTTAAAATTATCAAAATTGTAACAAAGTGTAAAATAGTAAAAATTAGAAAGTTAAAAAAAAAATTTATTTCAAAATTCCTAATACTTCCCGAGATATTAACTGGTTCACGATAAAAAAATCACCCTGTAGAGGTTTTACAACGTTTGAAATATCTTGAGGTTTTAGGTTTCCCGTCTGCCTTTAAATAAACTTTACTTGTTTTTAAAATATTAAAATATGATTCCATATCTTCTATCGTCATATTTTTTGGTACTTTCTCACATAATAAAGACCAAAGTCCTTTAGTCCAAGGGTAGTAATTATCAAGCAAGCGTAAGTTACCATGATCAAAAGTGACAGGAATATCTGATATTTTAAGTTGATCATTAACCGAATCATAATGCATGCCATACGATTTATCATACCGTTGTAATTTAGGATTAGAAATTAAAAAATTATCGAACGATGAATTTGATTCGTTTTCGCTATCTCCATCACTAGTGATCAAGGTATTTTTTTTTTTAGTAGTGTCAGAAATAAATGAAGTGTTTTTTCTGGAATTGAAGTCAATGGTTTGAGTAAAGGTATAAATGTTTCGCGAAAATAGTTATCAGAATCTATAACACCACGCTTCATGTTCATTATTTTACGTTTGATATTTTTTTTTGATAATATCAAATTTTTTAACAAAACTTTATCTTGATTCATTGAAAATAATGAACTTAATATATCTGTTTCCTTCAACTAAAGATAATACTATGTAGATTTTGTCTATATTACAACTATATTTATATACTTATTTTTTTTAATAAAAGTATGAAAACCACATCTATATCTACCTTCATTCATTTCACGTGTTTTATCAATAACCATAAATCCGTAATCACTATGATTCCAGCAGAAATGAGAAATTTTCCGAAATTCTGAGAAATCCATATCTGCTGATGAATGATCATTGAATATATGTTTTAAATTTGTATCATCCTGTTTTAGAATTATTAATAAATTTGAATTATCTCTTACCAGTTGCTTCGGAATTTTAGAATATATTTGTGCTAAATAGAATACAGAGCTAGCACCTGAATGTCTACACATTCCGAAATATTCTCTTATTATCGACTGCGGACCACATAAAACATCATCGAAAATTATTACAGAATTCTTTTTAGTTAAATTCGGTTTTATAACTTTATCAGCGTCTGAAAATATAAAAATGTTAGCACCTTTTATATCATCTATTATTTTTTTTAATAAAACATATTTTTCTTGATTAGAAGTTTTTGAGTATAAATAAATATTTTCAAATCTTATTCCGTTTTCATGAGTGATTAGATTATACATTATATTTGTTTTACCTGAACCACTAGGACCGACTATAATAGCACGTATAGTATCAGGTAATAACGGTAAATGTCTTGACGTTTTTTTTATTATTTGAGTATCAACGTTCGAAATATCTAATTTATCTTTCTGTTCAATCAAATCCATTTTTTTTTCTTATAAATACTCTGGATCTTTTAAATTTATGACCAGTGAAAGATAGTGTGCTCAACCTGTAAGTAGAAATCAGATAAGACTGGTGAAGGTTTTATAAACTTCTTTATAAATACTGAAATAAAGTATGATGAAGGTTAAACAGAAAATAGGTATGAGTTATAAAGGTAAACATAAAAGTAATAAAAAAATAAAAAAGAGAACACTAGCTGCAAAAAAAGGAAAGGTTAAGAAAAATCCTTATGGTAAAAGATTGATTTTAACACCAGGTCAGACAGGAGGTGCGATTCCTCTAATTCCTATTTTCGCGGCGTTATCAGCTCTCGGTAGTTTAATGTCTGGGAGTGCTAGTGTTTATAATGCAATTCAAAATTCGAAAAAAAAGAAAGGTAGCGGATTGAATTTAATCAATAACGGATCAAGGAAAAAAAACTGATAAAAACATTACCTGACAGACCACTCACATCTAGAGACATTATAAAATACATTGTAAAGTTTAATATCAATCATTTCCGAGGAGTCTTTTCACGAGATGACTTACCTAAAAAACCACGAACAATTGAATGTGGTATATTAAACTTACACGTATCTTCAGGTGATGGAAGTCATTGGGTAGCGTTTTACAAAATTAAAGATAAGGTTGTATATTTTGAGAGCTTCGGTGATTTACCTCCACCAATTGAATTACAAAACTATTTCAAAGGAAACACGATTATATATAACTATTCAAATTATCAAGATTTTAATTCATTTAATTGTGGACATTTATGTCTTGAATTTTTACAATGTATGAATCAATTACATTAAGTTTAACTGGTAATACAACTACATTGTCTGTACATTATTTTCCAGTAATTGATGTGTACGATGACTCGGAAATTGCTTTGTTAAATTTACAAACATATAATACATTTCCAAACATAAATGAAACTAATAACCAGTTTGAAATACATTTAGAAAACCCCGATCGTTTACTAAATAATAATAAATTTCCAACCTGTTATATCACACTGAAAAAGGGGTGTTACGGTGTTAAGGATATTAAAAATCAAATTTTGACGCAAATAGATGACTTTTATAATGTTAACGAATACATTGGAATAAAACTAACAGAGAAAATAACTTTTGATATCGGGATTGATCAAGTAGATTTTAGGACAACCATATTCAGTAATGCTACAATACATTTTAACGTAGCAAACAGTATAGGACTTTTATTGGGATTTGAAAAAAAAATTATGAACCACACATGCAATACATTGATGGTCATCGTTCAAAGAAAGTGGTAAATTTAAACAGTGTTAATTCAATAAAAGTAATGTGCAATATAGCTCAAGGTTCATTCAACAACCACATGCCAAGTCATTCAATTTATGAGTTTTCTCCTACTGAGAACATAGGGACGAAGCTGATTCAATCTCCAACTAAACTAATATATTATAAATTAAATAAAACAAATATCGATTTAATAACTATACAATTAGTTGATCAAGATCATAATCCGATAAACAATTTAGGTGAAAAATTAATAATCGATCTACATATTAAACGTTACGGATCTTAAGATGGGATTACAATTTAATATAAGCCCATTACATAAAATAAATCTTGCTAGTCATATGACTAAAGCGTTACCGGTAACATCGAATAAAGTAAAAAAAATAACAACGAAAAATAAAACAATTTTAAAGGCTTTAGGTTATAAATTAAAGCAGAATGCCAGAAAGTGATATTTTAGATATAAGTTCACCGTTTGAAACCGATTCTAAAATTACGAAAATCGAATATCATTCATATACACCGTATACAACTTAATTTAATAATAATGATGAAATACGTATATCAATCCAACAAACAGATGTTTATCCATATCTGAATGAAAGCTTTATATATTTAGAAGATGAAGTATCAGATGCTGGAAAAGTAAAACTTACTAATAACGGTTATCTCTTTGAACAAATACGACTTGAAATCAATGGAATAGAAGTAGATAGTACACGTGTACTTGGTATTACCAGTTCGTTAAAAGGTTATCTATCAGGTACACCTGATAATTATAATTGTTATGAAAATGCTGGTTGGATATTTAAAAATAGTTCAAACCCAGCAAATAGTAATGGAGATTTTAGTGCATGCATTCCGTTAAAATCTTGGTTAGGTCTATTTGAAGATTTTAAAAAGATATTAGTTAATTCTAGATTAGAACTAATATTAACTCGAAGTCATAGCGATTTAAACGCTCTAAAAGTAATTACTAGTGGAAGTACAAATTCTGGAAAAGTTGTTTTGAATAAAATAGTTTGGAAGGTTCCACATATTACTGTTGATGATGAAGAAAGGTTAAAATTATTAAAACTTATTGAAAAAGAAAAAAGTTTGTTTATCCCGTTCAGATCTTTTGAGACTTTTGAATATCCTGAACTCGGAACCACAAAAAAAGTTGTATGGAACCTAAAAACTGCTTCAAAATTAGAAAAACCTCGATTCATTATAATCGGATTACAAAAGGGACGTAAAAATTCGTTAGAAAAAGATTGTGGTGTATTCGATCATTGTAATATAACTAATGTAAAAGTATTTTTAAACTCAATAGCATATCCTTATGATAATTTAAATTTGGATTTTTCTAAAAATAATTTTACCTTATTATATGATATGTATACATCGTTTCAAGAATCGTACTATGAAAAAAGTATTCGGAACCCGATATTAAGCCCATCTACATTTCTAACGCAAGCTCCAATTATTGTTATCGATATGTCAAAACAGAATGATTCAGCTACAGCTTCATCAGTAGATGTTCAATTAGAAATTGAAGCATCAAAATCTCTTTCAGGTGTAACTGCTTATTGTTTATTAATTCATGATCGCATTGTAGAATATGTACCTTTTACTAGAGAAGTAAGAAAACTAGTTTAATCAATTTAAAATTAATTTAGAATAATGAGACAATACATATAAATATATTTTTTTTATTTTGAACCAAAACGTATTATTTTTTATTTTTAAAAAAAAAAAACATGACTAAAAAATATAATTATGAAGTGTGTATATACACTGCTTAAACTTTATGTGTAACATAGAAAAAAATTTATTGGTTGTAGCGGAATACTCCGTCTGTGTTATACGGGAAATAAATAGTGTATACACTGTTTAAACTTTATGTGTAACAGGGGAAAAAATAATTGGTTATAAATTTTTAAAATCAGTGTTTTTACAGGTACAGCGGAGAAAAAAAAAGTTTGAGGGGAAAAATCCCCCTTAAAATTTTACAATCTCCGCAGTCAAAAGTGCGCAGAACATACAAATGTATACTACTGGTATTCGCTTAGTATTTGATTAATTGTTCTTTGAAAAATTGGTGCTGAATTTTTCCAACCCTGTAGTATTCGTTTAAATTGAAATAATCCAAAATCAGTTGTAAAAGCTAATTTTGCTCGATCTTCTTGTCTTACTGGGATCTAACCTTGTGCCATATCGACTGTTGAAAAGTATTTTTCCCCTTCTAGAGCTCTAAATATATCTTGTGATCGTGGAATAGGGTGCCTGTCGTTTATTGTTTGTTCATTGAATTTCCTAAAATCTACTTGGAACCGGTATTCCCCTTTTTGTTTTTTTGGTATGAGAAAAACGGGTGTTGCGTAGCTACTTTTGCTTGGTTCAATAATATCAGCATTAATCATTTCATTGATTATTTTTTTTAGTTTTTCTCTTTGTTTTGGAGACACTCTGTATGGTGCTTGAAAAACCGGATCTTTCGAGCTAAATTTAACTTCAAATTCCTCTGCCTTGGCACAGTTTAAATCTAGTTGTTCCGATGTAAATAAATGTTGGAATTTACTTATTAGAACCTTTGCTTTTTCGAACTGTTCGTTTGTTAGGTCTTTAGAAATTTTAATAATTGTACCTTGATTATCACATAGGTACATCGTTATTTGTTTTATTAATTGTAAGTCAATTGTCCTTTTTAATATAATATTCTGTCGTTCCTATTACTATACCTTTGTATTTAAATTTGAGAAATTGTATAGTTAAATTGCTGTGGCCTTTTTCCCTAATCTATCCGTTTCTAACTTTAAATATTGTTTTTGACTTAAACGGTCCACTGGGTGAATGACTGACTGTTCATCAAGTGCACCTATATTTGTACCAATTTTTATGTTTGTTAATGTTTTGAGTGGTATTAAGATGTTTTCTGTTACTATTATTTTTTGTATGATATGTTCATTTGTTATCTTGTCTACTTTCTCTATGTTTTATATATTATCGTAGGTGGTCCATTGTGTTCGGTCCAAATTTTATCCATTTTCAAATTATCTCCTGTATTAAATCTTATTTATTTTTTTCCGAAATGAATTACTAGACTGTATTTTAAACAAAAATTATTTCCTAATAAAAATCTGCATATTAAACCTTTAATTATGTATGCCTCTATTTCATATTCGGTTCCTTGAATATTTATTTTTAATAATATTATTCCCATGTTTTCTAATACAGAATCGTCTGCTCCAGTGATAATTGTTTGCTTCTCTGTAACAATTTCTTCTTTGTTTTTTAGTAAGGCATATTCTATACATGAAATGTTTGAACCTGTATCCAGTATTACATGTTCTATTTTATTTTCAAATTGAATTTTTATTGATAAAACTCTATTTTTCCTAATTGTCTCTTCTTGTTTATTTAACTCATATTTTATAGATTAATTTTCGTACCATTTTTTACAAAGTGTAGATGTGAGATGTCTATTATTTTCTTTATTAATTAACTCTTTATCTTCCCGAGTTAGTTTTCCGAATTTTTCCGCCAACCCGGTATTTTTTAGTTTTTTGTATTGTGACATTGCGTGGCATAGTGTTCCTTTTGGTCACATTTGTAACATACAACTGATTCTATGTTTCCTTTCATTTCTCCTTGTCTGTCCTCATATCTATATCTTTCCGGTGTTCTTGACCTCGTTTGTCTATCTTTCCTGCTGCACCTGTCTCTACTGTCTTGTCTATTATAAGTGTCTATGTTTTTTTTTTTTATAATTATCGTATTGTTGATATCTTCTCTCCCTTGAATATGATCTATCTCTGTTATTTCTCTGATTTTCCCTTGAGTAAGATCTACCCCTATTATAATCGCTCGCGTCCTGACTTTGTTCCCGTGACCTTCCTGGGTATGGACTTTTGTACCTATTTTCTTCTGTTTTATTATAATCTCTATTTCTGTCGTAATTTCGTCCTCTTGTATCTCTATCTGGTTTGTACGTCCTGTATCGTTCTTCATTGTATCTGCCTTCAATTTCAACTGTTTTGTTAGATTGTTTACCCAGTATGTTTAAACGCTTTATCCTTCACTAATTTGGTCTGTTCTTCTCTCTGTTTTCCTCCTGAAGTTTCTTTTTCTCTTCCCTTTCTTTTTCATCGTGATACTTTTGTAATTTTATTACTTGTAAATTTAACATATCCGTATATTCATTCGTGGTTGCTCCCCTGTTATTTATTCTGTGTTGCATTAATTCAAACTTATTTAGGTTTTCTTTTAATTTTCTTAAAGTAGTATTATCCTGCATAGAAATTGTTTGTAAAATATTTTCTTTAAGACCTTTTAGTACATAAATGCAAATATCTTCTTCTTTCATTTTATTATCAATCTGTCTACACAAGCTTTCTATTTCCGTCATAAAATTAGTTGCTGTTTCAGACTCTCCCTGACTCTTATTTTCTAAAATTGTTTTTAATAACGCTATGTGCCCTATAGGGAGATATTGTTCTATGAACGCCTCTTCCATTTCCTCCCATGTCCAGCTATCTTTTATATTGTATAAATAGTCCAAAAAATTGCTAGCTATACATCTTACAAACATGGGTAAAACATTTATTTTGTCTTTTTTCGACCAGTTATTAAACTCTGTAATCATTGAATATTGTCTCAAAAATATTTTTACATCCTCATTTCCGGTGAAATGTTCCGGAGTTACGTGTAGGGTTTTCGGTCTTTCATTCATGATGTTTTTCTCTTGTTTTCTGTTTGTAGTGTTATTTATTAGTTGTTCTTTCTTATTCACTTTTATAATTAAATCTATTTTGTTGTTCTCACTTATTAAATTAATTTTATTTCCCGAATCAATGTTTAAATTTTTATTTGGTGTACTATAATCTACTGATGCAACTTCGTCATAAAAAGGTACTAATTTTTGCTTTCTCTTGTTTATTAATTATTGGTTCTAAAGTATTGTTGTATAAGTTGTTACTCGAGTTTAAAATAATATTATCGTATACTAACAAATTATCACTGTCCGAAATTTCCTTCGCTTCTACTCTATCTAATTGCTCCCCCATGCTACTTGTTTTTGTAATGTCCCGCGAAGGTCCTGTCTCTAATTCCTGATTATTAAAGTTAATTTTTTCGTATTCGTTTTCTTTATTTTGATAATAATTTTCACAACCACCAATAATTGTTTCAATTTTTTGAGTGATATCCTGTGCTTTATTATTTAAATTATCATACACGTTCTTACTCTCTGCTATCTCTTTACTTAATTCTAGATTATTTAATGATGTCTCATTTAATTCTGCCTTTATATCAGTGTCCCTAATTTTATTGTTTATTGATGTATCTATAATACTCTGTTTTTCAAAGTCGTTTAATGTTTCCTCTAGGTCATTAAATGTTGACTTTCCCTTGTAAAAGTTTGATAATCTAGTTCTTATTTCATATACTGTACCTACTGATTTTAATTTATTTAATACGCAAATTTCTATAAGTTCTGGTATTTTCTTTAAATAAATGTCTGTTAATTTCGATATAGCAAGTGCCCTATTATTATCTTTGTTCATATCCCATTAATAAATTGTTAAATAGTAATAATAATAAAACAATTTTATAGATAAATAACTATACTAATACTAAAATAATAAATAAATAAAACAATATTTATATATATATAAATACTAACCTTGTTGCGCTGTCTGAAAACACACACTGTAGAATCTAGACGAAATCGCGTATGATCAACACACACACAAATGCTGGGTTGAAAAATCTGCTTCGTGTATATCGCATACACACAACTGGAGAAATCCAGCAATAATTTGCGTGTAATCCGCACACACACACAACTGAAGATATCCAAAAATAGAATTTGCGTGTACTCAACACGCACACACACACACAAATTCTCGAAAAATTAATTGCACCGTGCGCACGCCTATGCATACCACTGGCAAATGATACTGTTCGTCGAAGAATAATAATAATGTCGGAGGATATTGTAAAAAATGTAAATGAGATATTACAAAAAGATAAAGAATTCGCATTACAACTTGATGAAAGTACCGATATTTCTGGTAAATCTCAATTAATTTCTTTCATACGATTTGTCAATGAGAAAAAAATAATTGAACAATTTTTATTTTGCCGTGAATTGCAAACTACAACAACTGGAGTCGATATTTTCAATGCTGTTAATAATTATTTCGAAGAAAATAATATGGTATGGTCGAACTGCATTTCAATTTGCACAGATGGTGCAGCGGCGATGACTGGCCTATTTAAAGGATTTCTAACTCTCGCGAAAAATAAAACGCCTAATTTAATAACAATTCACTGTTTTTAACACCGTGAAGCTCTTATAGTAAAAAGTTCGGATGGGGGAGAATTAAGTGATGTTCTCAAAACTGTCATTGAAATGATTAACTATATTAAAAAACGACCAGTAAAATGTAGAATATTTGAAGAATTATGTAAAAATATCGGTATAGAACAACTAATTTGTTGTATCATACTGAAATACGTTGGCTTTCAAGTGGTAAAATATTAAATCGTGTATTGGAACTTCAAGATCAATTACAAATTTTTTTGAAGCTGAAAACATAAATAATTATAATAACTTAACCGGCTCTCAGTCACACATTTGTGACCAGAATAATAATATAAAATAATAAGAAAAAACTCACTCAACTTTTATAGACGTAGTCGTTTTGATTTTATTTTGTATAATGTGTTGTCGTTTTATTAAGCTTAGATATAAAAAATATACTACACAGAAAGAAAAATCTAGGTAAAATTAAAAATAATAACAATTAAATCAACAAAATCATTGTTAACATAGGGCCAACAGACGCGTTTGTCAATTTCAAAATTTACATATTGTTAATTACTAGATTAACAAACTCCATTATTAATTTGTTAAAATTCCCGTTTAGTTCAACAAAATGGTTGGTTAATTTTTAATCTCAAAATCTATTGCATTTTGTTAAATTAACAATAATTTTTGTTAAGTTTATACAGATTTTGTTCAATTTAACAAAGTTTTTGTTCATTTTAATAACTTAACACGTATGGAATTTTGTTAAATTAACAATAGTTTTGTTAACTTTATATAATACTTAATTGAATTAATAAACCCTTTATCTATAAACAATAAAAATATATTGTTGATTCAAGTATGTCACATTGTTAAATCTAACAGTACTGTTGCTAGGGGTGGGGGGAGCAGAAGGGGGAAAGACGTGTTCTCCCAATTTTTTATTTGATCAATTGTGTCATAAAGTAACATACAATAAGTATTCGTTCTACAAAAACTCTTCCAAAAAAATTTAAGACACCACTGCATTACCCTTTGGTATATGCATAAGTATATTATTTATATAAAACAATTTTTTGAAAAATTCTGTCAGTAATTATTACTTTATTAGTGATAATATTAACCAAATGATATATACCTATTCAATTAAATTGAATGTTTAATGTTAATATCATACAATTTTCAGTGCACTATTGACTATACCAATGTTTATATTATAATATATTGTATGTTATTAAGTACTAAACAAGTAGGTAGGTTATATCTAGAGTATACACAAATTAAATAAAGGAATAGTTTAAAATAAAAATCACAAATTAGTTTTTAATTAATATGTATTTAACCATTTTATTTACGAACAAAAGTACATAAGTTATTTATTTTAATTCTGAAATAATTTGATTTATAAGTGGGCATGACTTATCAAATTTTGATTTTATATTATAGAAATAATGTTGTATGAATAGCCAAACATTTAAAGACTCTATAGGGTATTCAATGTTAAATACATGATAAATTTTGAAACATAAGTCAATGGCTTTAACAATAGAAAAAAATTTATATTTAATTTCATCAAAGTAAATAATAATTTCAGAAGGATTTGTTATTGTACCAACTAGTAGCATACAAGGTTGAATAGGAATATTTTTCTGTTTTCTAGCTTTCATGGTTTCTTCAAGTTCAACTGATGTATTTGCAACCATTACCAAACTGTTTTGTGAATCTTTGATTGAAAACTTTTGTAAACATCTTTTTCCATTAGAATCAACATAGGTCTTTTTGGTAGTAGGTACAAAAAGAGCGTGAAGAAGGTACAAAACAATAGAATTTTTGGAATCTGTAAAAATAAAGCAACTTAATTATACCAAAAGTAAAATATTTGTTTATACCTATTTCATTAATTCATAATATCACAGTGTTATTTCCAATTATTTCCCCAAATCCCAAGTCCTGCATGTCCAGTTTTCCCATAATCGTATAGATGAATAAATGTAAAAATGTATAAACAGTGTTTAAATACTCAATAGAATAGTTTAGGATCTATTATAGGTCATTTAAAAGTACACACGGTAATGATAAAAAAAATTAATTTCTCCACCCATATAACAACATTATATGGACCAGAGTATAGTGAATATAATTAAAATAAACATAACACCTACCCATTCCCTTAAGAATGAATTTGAAAGAACAAAATATTATTAATCTTATGTCAAAATAATTAAACTTACTCTCTGATATGTTCACATTTTTTTTCATCTCTTCTAACATTTTGCGACAACTAGGATCTTTAATACGGTCATCCAATATTTGCACTAATTTTATTAATGATTTTTCATATATTGTGAACATGTCAGATGCATTCATATAAAGACGTTTGAAATCAATGTCAACCTTAAAAAGAATTTTTTTTAAATAATAACTATAACAAAAAATACTAATTGAGTTTATAAACATTACACAAATAGGTATAGGTTATTTATTTATAGTCTCATGACTCATATATATCCATATTAATGAGCAATGTAATTATTATTAGGTTTAGAAAGAAATTTATCATGAGATATTTAAAATAAAAAAAGCAATTGAACAATTGAAAAAAATAAAATTGTAATGCATCATTTATTTAAATATATTTCTTTCAATTGATGAATTGTTTTTTACTTTACATAGGTACCCAATGGAGACTATAATAGTAAATTATTTACATTTTATTTAATAGGTACTAGGCTTTGTTAGTTTTAATCATGTTAAATGTCTTATTGTAGATTTAGTTTGTTATTAACAAAATAAAACATAATTCCACATAAATGTATTTTTATGGTTATTAAGTTATAATAAACTATTAGATACCCAGATATAGTTGTAAACAATCATTTTTGCTTACCAGTTTATACCCAAGTGGCTGTGTGTATTGTGGCCATGTATTATGTAGGTATTTCAACTAATGAAAAATTTGTTTTAATTTTTTTTAACCGATAACCCGTAGTTTTTTTCCATATGGTCTCAATTTCAGGCCATGATAACTCTTCATGTTTTAAACTAACCAGGAGAGTAACAGCATCATCTTCAGTAACTAAATGATAAAATAAAAATAGTTAACTAATTAATAAAAACAATAAAATATAATGTACCTAGTAGTCTAGTATTACCTATTTCAATGTCTGGTTCTTCAAAAACACGTGTTAGCATTTCTTTTTCATTATTATTTTTTACTTTCGACAATGGTGAAGATACTGCAAATCCTTGACTTTTGAGACTTCTAAGTTTATTAAAATATTTTGAATATAGTTTTCCTCTAGGGCATTTTTTTGCACCATCTTTTGTAAAGTATATTTCCTATAAAACAAATACATATAACTATAATACTTTGATACCTATACATACATAAGTTTATTTATATGGCACAGTTTTAATATTAATTACCTTTATTTCGGTGATGAAGGTTCTAACAATGGTATCAGCAATGTTGTTTGCTAATGCCACAGTCATTGGATGATTTTTTTCAAGAAGGCTGGCAATTATTAAATCTACCAAAAGATTTCTACAATTTTCATTCAAACAATTATTGCATTTATAATAGTTGGTTATCAAAGCTCCTTGTGTAGTTTTGATTAAAATTTCATCAAGAGAAAACTGTTGTCCTGATGGTACTGGTAATGAACTGGATGAATATATGTGTATGGGTGATTCACTGGAATTGTTGCAGTACTTGGATTTTTGCCATTCATTAATGTAATATGCAAACTTGATACGAATACCCATAGGATAGTGTTTTAAAAGATCAAATATTTGTTCTGTGGTTATATACTGTAATGCTTCAATGTCAATACATTCAGCTAAAAATAAATTACTATGATGAAAATTTTAAATTTTAATGTATTTAAATATACCTATAAAAATAGAAAGCTTTTTTATTTAATATCAAATAATTTTATTTGACATGTCATAATAGCTACTGATTGGTATTAAAGTATCTTTTTATGTTAAGAAAATATAAAAAAAAAACAATATTATGTATTAAATTTCCATACCATAAAAGTAAAACAATTGTTTCTATTTAATTATCCAATGGTAATCAATAAATTATTAGAATAGTAAATGTTAATTATTATTTAAGGTTAATATAAAACTTATTACTCACTAATGCAAGTTTGAAATAAATAGTTCATATTCCATCTATCAAGAAGAGATTTTATTTTATCTTTTTCTACTTCTGATAAGGCAAATTGTTCATTTGACACATTATTGTAAGCTGAAGAATTAGAAGAACCATTAACTCTTGTCATATTAGGTTGGTTATTATAAACCATCTGTGAACTACATGGTTCATAATCTACAGGAATACCTAAATTAACCTTTTGCAATTCAGTTAACTCAACATTATCAGTATCTAAATTTTCATGGCCTAAGGTTATGCCTTCATCTTCCACCTCAGCTATAAACTTGTCAATTAAATAATTTTCTTGATTCATATTTTGTATTTAATGACACAAAATATAACCTATATTATAATTAATTTCAGTATTAAATTTAATTTTTGAATGTACACTGTATATTATTTACTCACTCCTATTAACCTTAACTTATAAATAATAATAATAAGAATAAAAATAATAAAATAATAAAATAAAATAAGATAAAAAAAATAGAATAAGATTTTTTTAAAATAATCTTTTAATCTAATCATTAATTTTCCATTAGTAATTTGATTAATGTCTATTGGCGGACCACTAAACTCTTTAATACTTATTAAGGTCTTTAAAATTATATTTTGAGTTTTGCTAACTTCATACGCTCTCATATGTGAACTATAAGAATCCAATTGAATTTGGTCAACAATGAAAGATATAGCACTATTTTTTATCATAACAATTTCAAGTATTTTATATAGGCATAAATTGTGTTTAAAACAAGTAACATAACTTCCTACTTTATAAATTGTTCCTTTAAAGTCAATTTTTGAAAAACTAATAATATTTGTTGATGAAACGCTGACGTTATTAGATAAAAATTCAAGATCAGAATTAATTATATGTTTATCAAAGACAATAAACTCTTTGTTATTTTGTTTATTTAATAAAAAATGTGCAAATTTAAATGTGTATTTTTTTGCTAAAGTTAGACAAATATTTTTTCTTGAGGTTATTGCCCTAGCATACATTTTGAGTTCTTTATGTTTGGCCTCATATCGAAAACACCAAAAGTGTCTAGGAGGTCCAGACTTCAGTATTATAGATGGATAATGGGTTAAAATATGATGTTTTGGCTTTAAATTGTCTTTGAAATATAAAATATAATCAGAATTATGTTTATTTATTAAGAATTTTAAACGAGGAACAGAGCTTTGTTGTGTCAACTCATGACTTAATAAAATTTCTATGATTTCCAGAAAATTTAAAAAAAAAAGCCAAACTTCATCATCATCAGGTATTAAATCACCTATCATTAATGGGAAAAAATGAACAAAAGACATCATTTGCCTTGCTGACATTTTTAAGTGAAATTTAGATAGATGATGTTTCTCTATAGGAGGTGAAAGATTTTTTTGTTCTAATTCACCATAGTTGAAATGTTGCTTTCGAAAATTCAAAGTATCTAATGATAATATTTGTATTGTCCCTGTATAATAATTAATTATGTGACACATGTTGTAATGGCAGATTCCCTCAAATATGTCATGCATTACATCAACACAAAAGTTTGTTGTAACATGAAAATAATTTATGTTGTTCAAAATGCTATTTTGACTAACCCCTGTTTGGGAAAAATCATTGATTTCTACATCTTGTTCATAATTTTCAATGTTACGGATTAATGTGGCATCTTCTTGGCTTAATGTATGTGTTAATGTTTTATGCGCTTTGCAAAACCTACAGAAATAATTTGCAGCAAATGATTTACCAAAATCACAAACACTGTTAAGTCCTAAATTATCTCCAATAACTAAACCAAGAATAAAATGCACTTCTTTAGGACCATCAGGAGTATTAATTAAGATACCATTTTTTTCTAATGAATTAAACTCTTCAATTAATTGCTTAAAACATAAATCGTTTCCAAATGATTTTAAATCTTGCGATTTTAAAAGAGCTGCTAAAAAAATATTATTTAATTTGGAACTTTGTTCATTTAACGGGAAGCTATAATACACAGCAGAAATAGCATGTTTCATAGATTTTGATCCTAAAGGGTTATTTATTTCAAAGTCGTCAATGTACATAAAAAAAGGAACTACTATTTTATCATGATAAAGAACAGTTTTTTCTTTCCACAAGGACCCTTGAATAAAATTTGTCATATAACAATTTTCATCTGAAACTGGATAACTTATTAAATTGTTATAATGTTTTAATTGTATGTTAAGATTATTATTAAGTTCAAAATATTTTTTAAATTGATATTTAAGTGGCATTAAAACTCCTTTAGTTATGTTTTCATCATGCATTGTATGACCGTTATGGGATACTAAATTAATTTCATTATTTATTGTAAACTGATGAAGAGTATCACATAAAAGTTCATTAGTAGTTAAGCATTTTGTAAGTAAATATTCTGTTTTACATAACTTAAAATAACCTGAAATTGCAGATGTTATTTTTGAAAATTTGGATAATATTAAAGGATCAGCAATTTCACTTTTAGTTACACCTTCTAACAATGAAGTTATTGGCTTTATAATTTTATCCTCAATATCATCAATAATATTTAACACATCACTTCTACAAAAATTATTATTATTATGTAAAGAGAGTGCAAATCCGACTGCAGACATATGTAATTGCTCAATACTTTTATTAATATCAATTTCTACTTTGATGGGGGGTATTTCAGGTAAATTTTGAAAATCTTTAAATGTTTCATCATTATTAACCTCTTTACTTATCATTTGAACATCACAAAAATTAACAATATCATTATTAATTAATATTTCATTATTTGTCTCTGATTTATCTAAATGGTTTTCAATACTATGTTTTTTAATGAAATGTTTTTTAAAGCTACTCAAAGTTTGAAAAGATTGAGTACAATTATTTTCAGAACATGTATACGAGCTATGTGGTCCTAGTAAATGTATAATTTTATAATGAGAAATCAAAGAAGCAAATGTTAGTAGATGTTTTTTACATATGAAACAAATCATTTTGGATTGCTTTTATCGTTGAACGTATACACTATTACTTAAAGTACCTAAGAAAAACTACAACTAATAATTATAATAATATATTATATTATGTTAATTACCTGTATATTGTGTATATCCGTTGTACTTCACGAGCGATAAATTGCAGTATATCAGGATCGCAACGAACACGAAAGACGAAAGCAAAATGACAAATTCATAACCGTCAAAAATCAAAATACTCAAAATAAGAATTGGATATTATAATATTATAATAAATGTTTTGGTTTAATATCGATATCAACAACACATTTTTTCAAATTAAACAAATGTAACAATGATTACTGATTATTCGCTGGGAAAAATAAAAGTTTTTTCTAAAAATAGATGAAACTAAAATAAGTCGACAGTTCAACAAAATATAATCGATTTAACAAACCAAATTATATCACATTGAATAAAAGTTTTTTAAATTAAAACAATTTTTTTTAAATTAATGCATACAACTTTGTAAAAATATAATCAAATATAAATTGTCAATTTCATAAAATATTATCAATTTAACAAACCGGATTCTTTTGAATCAAATCAATTTTACTTGAATCAATACAAGTATTGTTAATTTAATTCATATAATATTATTAAAATTTAAACAAAGATATTTGTTGATTTTACTGTTATAATTTCTTTCTGTGTATATAGCCTGCTTTATTAGCAGACCAAGAATAATATAACGTTAGGGCGCTTTAATAGCGAACCAAGAAAAAATAAAGCAAACAAAAAACCTGAGCGTTGCTTTAATAGCGAGCCACACAACACCGACGCCAATAATACAGATAAAAATAATAATAATAATAATTAGGGCGTTGGCCGCATAATAAAAACAACAATAAGAAAAAATCAGTAATACGACTGATATGAAAAAATATGATAATAAACATATTATGCGGCTAAAGGCCGACTAATAATTGTTTTACAGAAAAATACATAAACAAAGAGAATAAATAACAATAATATTATAGATTAGAATAGTAATTTGATTATAAGGACGGAGTGAAGTATGGAGAGGAAAAGAAGCAATTAAGACGGTGTCATCGTCGCGCATAAGCGATAAGCAATATGTTTGGCGCGAATAAATACACTCTGTATACAATGAACCGACGAACAATTAGGAAAATCCAAGATACATGGGTAAATACAAGATTAATCTTTAAGTGTAGAAACATACAAATATATTATGTATAGAACAGTTATTAGGAAAATCCAAAATATAAATGTGTATAATACAATAAAAAAAAAATTACAATAAGTACCTACCTACCTACTCATGATTTTGATAACAAAAAACAGTTTTTTATAACATTAAATATAATATAAAATTACTTTAATACCAATACTGTATTTAAACTTAAAATTATACACAAAATAAGTTGTATTAAGATCTCTGCAGTCACTATGTTTTATACGTCAAATGAAAAATTGGACAAGTGGGTATGTTTTTTGGAAAGTGGAAAAAACAAAAGAAAAGCTGTTTTATTATACAGACAACCATATGGGCTTGAGAGACATGTTCAAAATTCAAGCATATTTTCAAGATTAGAACAAAACTTAAAATCTAATGGGAGTTTTAATAAACAAAAAAAAATTAATAAAAACTACAGAAGGATATTCAGAAATTGTTTTACAGGCATTTGAGGAAAATTCAAATATATCTTTAAGATTATTATCGATTAAGTAAATAAAATAAATACAAAAAAAAAACATAGATACATACAATTATTTTGTTTTATTATTGTTTATTTAGAACAAATAGGAATTTCTTATAGTTCAGTTCAGAGAATTGCAAAGAAAAATAAATATTATCCATATAAACGGAGTACTGTACAGCATTTGAGATTTGATGATTGTGAGCGTCGCTTGGTTTGAGTTTCCAAGGTACATATTATTTAATTTTAATTTTTAAAAATTTTCTTTTTAACCTATGTTGTATAAAACACTAGGTACTTGTTGAAATTTAAGATAATCCTCAATTCTTGGAAAGGATATGTTAGACCGATGAAGCAAAGTTTCACAATATTGGAAATGTGAATCGTCAGAATATGCGTTACTATTCAAATGGTAACCCTCACTGGCATATAGAAAAGAATTTCCAAGAACGCTATGGCATTAACGTTTGGTGTGGTATTTTTTATGACAGATTGATTGGCCCATTTTTTTTTCTGGAAATTTAAATGGTGATAAATATTTAAATTTTTTAAAAAATGATCATTCTATTCTTTTGGAGGATGTACCTTTATCACGGTGAAAAGATTTACTTTGGCAGCAGGATGGTGCTCCAGCCCATAATAAAGGCACTGTTATTCAGTATTTAAATTCAACATTTGGGTCAAAATGGATGGGAACATACAGTCCAGAAATATGTTGGCCATCTCGTAGTCCTGATTTGACTTCACCATATTATTTCCTTTGGGGATATCTTCAAAGTGTAGTTTATAAGGAAATTCCATCTAATGTAGAAGATCTGAAACAGAAAATTAAAGATGCTTGTTCAAACATCCCAAGTCATGTGTTAGTGAAAGCTACTAAAAATGAATTACTAAGAAGACTGGCAATTTGTTTAGAAGTGGATGGTCATCAGTTTGAACATTTATGAAAATAATATCATTGTAAATAAACTTAAATTAACAACTTACATGCATTATATTTTAATTTGCTTTCTTATTCTAATAGTAATTAGACAGAAAAAGTAACCAATAATTAAATAAGACCATATTTAAAAAAAATATTTTACTAATGTACCAATTGGTATCAATTCAGTATACATGTGTACACATAGGTGTTGTTGACGCCCGAGAACATTTATAATAATATATTATCAAACGCTTCGTGCTGCTCCTCCGTATCACCGGCCGACACTCACACAGTCACACATATCACCTTATTTGTATTGTTTTATTTTCGTATTAAATGTGTCTTGTGAATTATATAATATGTAGATTAAACGTTATCGCAGGTCGCCGCACCGTCTACGTGATATTGTTTGACACGGCCGCCGTAATTCTCGTCAGTCTCTATCGTATCATACTCTTTCCGGTCAACACCTCAAACACGAATCGCCTTTCTTTTTATTATATTATTGTAATGGCGCGAATCGCCAAATTTATATTATTTTGTGCTGCGCTAATCGCCACGTATTATTGTATTTATATTATAATTGTACATTCATATTGTCGTGCTCAAATCGCCGTCATATTTCTAGTACCTATTGTATAGGCCAGTGGTTCCCAAACTTTTTCCTATCGCGGCACATTATTATTAATGTTTTTAAGTCACGGCACACTTTGGATAAATATTATCTACTTATCGAATAATATCGTTATAAGGTAATAATATAAAAAAAAGTTCAAGTTGTCGCGGCACACCTTTCAAATTTCACGGCACACCCTTTGGGAAACACTGGTATAGGCGCTAATCGCCACATATTTTATTATATTTATTTTAGTGTTTTGTGAGTGTTGTGTGCAATATTATTTATAGGTAGCGGCTGGCCAGCAGTGCTTCATGAATTGTGAGTTTTTGTTATTATTTGAATTATTATTTACCGTTGAATTGTTATACAATATAGTTTATTTGTTAGCTGTATAATATTATATTTTTATTGGTTGTGCCGAACCGGCAATTTGATATCATATTTTTATACATTTTTATTTGTTGGGTCAAAAGGGCCGTAATTTATTATTAATTATTGTTTTATTATACTATACATATATTTCTACCGAATCTCCGCTTGTTACCAATTATTTATGTCTCGTTTCTACGCTCGTCGCGACACGACGTGTGTACTGTACATTACTGTCTTATCTTATTATTTACACACCGTTTTAAATTTTAATATAATAATGTCCAACTGTTCAAAGTGCAAGGACACACTAATTTCGGAAGACGAAATTGTCTGTTCGGAGTGCGATAGTAAATACCACTTCACTTGTGGGGGTCTAAATGCGCTAACTTTCCAAAAACTTTCTAAAAATACAAAAAACAGATGGGTCTGCAACGTATGCAAATACAAATGGGAAATCTCAAAGAAAAATATGGATACCAAATCAACAGATTTCACATTACAAGACCTTGCCAATTCAGTTAAATATATGAGTGAAAAATTCGATGACTTCAATGGTACTGTAAACAAATTACTTGACGAAATGAAAGAAATACGTAAAGAGAACACACAACTTTATGAGAACAATAAGAGGCTTTCTCAAGATATAGAGAATCTCAAATATCGTTTGGATAGCATTGAACAAAATACTCTTGATTCAACAATAGAAATAATTGGTATACCTAAGGTAATCAACGAGAAATGTACAGATACAGTGATAAAGCTTGCGGCAGTATTAAACACAGTCATAACCGTAGTGGAAGCTTATCGCGTTCCTATTACGGTAAATGGTGAACATAAAATTATAGCTCGTCTTACAAAGCCGGGTATGAAAAATGCCATAATCGCTAACTGTAAACAAAATAAAACACTAAATCTATCCAACATTAATCCCGAGTGGTCTAATGATAAGCGCCTATATATAAATCAACATCTCACTAAACACAAAAGACAACTTCACGGTAAAGCCAGAGCCACAGCAAAAGAAAAAGGTTACAAATACGTATGGATCAACCAGGACGCAGAGATCTTAATCAGAAAAGACGAAAAGGCAAAGGTACGAAAAATCTTTTCTGAACAAGATCTTCTCCTACTTTAATATCTCTCCGATAAATATAACTATTAGATTTTAATTAACTTGTTCTAATGAAACCCAATTGCATGTACTACAATCACTGTATAGTTATTATCTGTTTTATTTTGTCATTAATGATTATTGCACACTATATTTACACAGACTTAGGATCAATCTGTATCCATCATTCATTATTTAATTCAATTTATTTATATATATATATATACTACCACACTAATATAAATTTATCTAAAACAAAAATAACCATCTCTTTACATCACAATTATGGCTCATAACAATATATTATTTAATAATTTTCTATCAAAACAATACCTAAATGACAAAATATTCGTTCATGAATTAAAAAACAAAATGAATAACAAAGACACAAGTTTTAATTTAATCAACATGAATATCCGTAGTATAAATAAACACATAACTGACTTATCTTGTTTAATTAAAGTAATTGGTAATCATGTTCATATTATCTCATTATCTGAGGCCTGGCTAAATAAACATTTTGATAAAAAGTTCGTATTTCTAAATAATTACCAAATAATCCATACAAACAATAACATTAACAAAAGTGACGGAGTTGTTCTGTTCATTAGAAACGATTGCATCTTCACATACAAAGAAGCAATATTCTCCGAAGCTAACTGTTTAATAACGAATATAAAAATAAACGAACACAACTACTGCATAGTATCATTGTAATGGAAACATCTTTTTAGAACAGTTACAAAATCTCCTACCTAATTTAATACATGATAATAAGAATATGAACATAGTTTTCTGTGGTGACATAAATATTAACTTACTAAACAATGATAAACTGACTAATAACTACGTTAGTTTAATGTCACATTATGGATTTACCTCATTTGTTAACTCTCCAACTCATGTTTGGGATGGGGGTGAATCGTGCATTGACCATATATTCATAAAAATAATAACTAACTTTAATATAGATAATGCTGTCATATTAGAATCAACAATCACAGATCACTTTCCTTCGTTTATTCAAATAATTCCTAATACTATTGTAAAAAATAAAAGTAAAAAATTTGTAAATGATTCAGATTCATATAAATCTTTCAACAAAAATACCTTTAAATCACTAATTAAAAAAGTGCAATGGCAAACTATGCTTAATCTAACTTCTTCTGATAAAACAATTGAATCATATACTAATATAATAAAGAACACAGCAGAAAAAGCTTATATTAATTCAACGCGCAAAAGCACATTTAAAATAAAACCTTGGATTACAACAGAAATACTGAATAGCATAAGAGAAAGAGATATATTACACGCCCATTCGAGGAAAAAACCGTACGACCTACAATTAAAGGAAAAGTTTAAAAAATGTAGAAATTATTTAAATAGTGCCATCAAAAAAGCTAAATTTGATTTTTACGGTGAAAAAATTAAAAAATGTAATAACGACCCTAAACTGATATGGAAAACTATTAAAGAAGCCACTCAAGGTCATCCGAATAATAAAATTATAACTTTACATATAGATATAAATAATACGACATACACAAATAAATCGCAACCTTTTATAATAGCAGAACATTTCAATGAACATTTTGCGAATTTAACCTCAAAAAGTGCAAACAATTACATTAATACAACCGAAAGTTCCGTAGACAATATAGATCCATCATTACCTCTCCAATCTCTATACATAAGGAAAACTAATTTAAGTGAGATAAAAACATAATTTCGTCCTTAAAAAATGGCACAGCTCCGGGCTATGATAAAATTTCAACTGACATGATTAAATTACTTGATGACAGGGCTCTTGAACCATTAGTACTTATAATAAATAACATAATTAATACAGGAGTAGTCCCAGCTAGTTTCAAAACGGCAATAATAACTCCAATCTATAAAAAAGGTAATCCATGTAAAGCAGAAAATTATAGGCCAATAAGTCTCTTATCAAATTTCTCTAAGATATTTGAGAGAGTAATTAAATCGAGACTAGCCAATTACCTAGAAGAAAATGAAATCCTACCCCCATCACAATTTGGTTTCAGAAAAGGTCTTAACACTGAAGGTGCTATAAACAGCTTAACGCAATCAATTCATCAAGCATTAGACTCTAAAAAAAAAGTAATCGGTATATTTATGGACTTAAGTAAAGCATTCGACTCTGTTTGCCATAGTAATTTATCTACTACCTAGACAAAATTGGCATCAAACACAATGCATTAAATCTATTTAAATCTTATTTAGATGACAGAACTCACAAAGTCCAAATAGACAATGTTACAAGCTCCTGTAAAACAATGTCCTTAGGAGTACCACAAGGCACAGTACTATCCCCATTGTTATATATCATATACGTCACAGGTATATCGAACCTACAAATTGATGGTAGCCTATACTCTTATGCAGATGATACAGCTCTACTGATATCTGATAACACTTGGGAATTAGTAACAAAAAAAGCAGAAAAATCCCTTAAAAAAGTCGTTACTTGGTTTTCAAACCATAATTTAACTCTTAATAATAACAAAACGATCTTTATAACATTTTCAAATATCTCAAGAACATCACCAAACTTTTTTACTTTAAAGACTCATGCGCAAAATTGTAATCAGAGTATACAATGTAATTGCCCTGTCATTCAAAGGACTAATCAAACCAAATACTTGGGAGTTACATTTGACCAACATCTACGTTGGAACGTACATACCGCTGAACTTAATTTAAAATTACGTAAACTGTATGCCTTTTATAATATGGCTAAACACTTTCTCAACACACATTGGCTAAAGAATACTTACTTTGCCCTATCACAGTCCATAATAGAATATGGTATTGTGGCTTGGGGTGGAGCTCCTCTAACATATACAAACAACTTACAAGTAGCCCAAAACACCACTTTAAAAATTATATTTCACAAACCTAGACTTCAACCTTCTAAACAATTATACTCAGACACTAAACTACTAACCATTAAAAAACTATACCATAAAAAAACTTTACTCTACCTCTTTAAAAATAATCTAGCTCAATCAGCCACACATAATCATAATACAAGATCTGAAAATCTAATATTTCCCAAAATAAACACATCTAAATACTATAACAGCTATCTCATTACGGGCTTGAGACTTTATGAAAGGCTCCCTCCTATTATAACAAATTCTGATAATTTTAAAAACTTTAAGTTTCTTGTAAAGAGATGGTTATTACACAATGAACAAGCTATATGATCGTATCTTATCTAAAATTGTAAAATTATTTATTTATTGTATTATACCTCGTTGTATACTATCCTACTTTGCTCATATAATATTTTTCTTTTTTTATAACTACTAGCGCCGTACTGTATTTATAATTATATTCTTCATTCTATTTTACTATTATATTCGTACATTTAATTAATTATTTTTTCTTTTAATCTCTTAGAGACTCACGCCCATCAAAACAAGGAACTTATCCTTAGTGTTGGGCGTAGCAATTTAATCACAAATATGTACATTTCTTCTGTTTCAAACAATTATTGCTGAATAAATTATTTATTATTGTTCGATCTTTTTGACTATCAGGTGTTGCGCTTTGTAACCATGATTATGTTCGCTGCGCGCCGTCAGCTATGTTGGCTAGACTGTCGTTAACGGCGTCTTGCCGCCGGCGAACCGGTGCGTTCGTTGTCCGTTTGTTCGTTCTGCTCCGTCCGTGAAAGAGTACGCGTCTCTGCCCGTCCGTACCTTTTCTTTCGCTAACCACGTTTTTTTTGTGCCTTTTGTGCTTGACGGCCATTACGTGTGTTGTGTGGTTAATATTAGCGTTTCGTTGCTCCACTTAATCCGCTCGCTCGCGAAGGCTGTTGTTGTACAGTCCGAGTGTTCGTTGCTCCACGAGATCGGTGGTCGTTGCTTTCGACCCGCCCTACGCTCGAGTGCACACATTCAAGAAAACCACGTGTCAACTAGCTGCTCCGCTACGTTCACTTTGCTCGTGAACGTGTTGCTCCACAGTGTCTGATCCGACAAGGGGTTTTGCCGAGCAATCGCTTGCTCGCGACATCCAGCAGCTAAGCCGTTCATCTCCAGCTCAAGGCGCCAGTCACAGTTGCAGCGGTACAGGCCAGACGGTGATCCCCGCCCCCTCCCCTTGTACATTGTATTATAATATTTATAGTATTGTTTTGTTGTGCGTGTAGCAAATTAATACACGTATTATTTGTATTATTTCATATATCTATAGTTATTGTTTTATTTGCCCTACCTACATTAATCCCAAGGACTGTGTGTCAGGCGACAACCGTCCATTAGGATCGCCGGCGCAACATTTTGGTAGCAGAGCCTGGTTGATTGGTCCATCAACAGATTTGGTACTTTGGATTCATGTGAGTAGAGCATTTTGTTTGTAGCTATAGCATATAGATATAAAGTGTATAAATTTATTTATCCTATTCCTATCTCCTACCTTTGTTTTTATCTAGTTGGTAGCTTTAGATCTATATTAATAGTATTGCCTTTGTTTATTATATTATATATGGGATTATGGGGTCTCAATATTAAAATATAGGGTAGTGCTATTAATAGGATTAGAAATAACTATTTAACTCAATCGACTGCTCTGTTATTGTTTTATTAATATTAATAATTAACATATTATTTTGGTGTTAAGTTATATCCGTTGCTGATGCGGTTAAGTTCTTTTCCTTTTTTCATTATCATTGTCTAGCTTTCATTTACTTTGAATATTATAATTAGTTTTATACTGGTGCTCCCTGGGTTAAATTTATTCATTGATTTGGCTTAATATAGTAATATATTGTTATATTATTAATATACACCTATCTATAATATATTGGTTTTATTTATTATTTATTGTTTTGTTTATTATAAGTTATAAACTATAGGTGTTTATTTCAATTGCTGGTCTAGTTAACACTCATATTAGTGTGATTACGGGTTATTGAATTGATTGGGTGTTCATATTATTATTTTAAGTTTATTATTTTCTTGCTGACAGTGGAGTGTTAACAGTATCACTGTCAACGCATCTAGCTATCATTTTTGTATAGTATAAGATTTTAGGTGTACGTCGTGGGTCGTGTCATTGTTCAGGTACTGTACTATTATTTTAAATTTAAATTTTATATATTATTATTTTATTGTTTTATATTATATTATCCTCTGTAAGGTTGCTCAACTGAAGTCTGAGGGTTATATATTACATAATTGTTTGTTTTTTCTTTAGCTGGATAATAGTTATTAAAATTAATTTTATCGTTATCACATGTACTGTGTTGTTCGGTTACACTTGGGTTTGACTCAATTGTATTAGTTGGTGCTCCCCGATTAATATCAGTTGTTTTTATTCTTATTGTTGTTGTTTAGTGTCATTTATCTTCTGATTGTTATCTTATTTTGTCAGGTGTTTAGATAGTGCAAGTTGGAGGTTGTATAGGTGTTGCCTATATCAATTTTATCATTTGTCTTTTAAGTAATTTGTTTATTACTATTTATTCATCATCATTTGGCATCGTTGCTCAACGCTTGCACCAGGTGATTTATTATTGATTAGTTGGACTAGTTGTGCTAACTCTTGCTCTCACATTTGCTCTATCCAGAATCGTTTTATCTTCCAACAACTAATTAAATTCTGCTCTGATTAATTATTGTGGTTAGACTTTCTTGCTCATACTATAGTCTCAGTATAACATGGACGACATTTGTGTTGGAGCTGAATCATTAGAAGCTGCTCAAGCTCTTCAGTCGAGTCTGATCAAGACGCTCGCTCGTTCAGGGCTGCAATTGAAGAAATGGGCCAGTAATTCTCCGGAGCTTTTGTCCAAGTTGGACACTGAAGATTGTTCAAGGGATCCACTGTCGTTTGATCAAAACGATTCAGTACAAGTGCTGGGAATGCGGTGGAATGCCGGAGAAGACTTCTTTTCTTTTCACACTAACCAGCTCCGGTTAATTCTTACCAAGCGAGGCGTGTTGTCAATGATCGCTAGAATATTCGATCCGTTATCGATGCTGTCTCCGACAATATTTTATGCCAAGACGATCATGCAACGTCTGTGGATTGCCCAGATTGATTGGGACAGTAAGCTCCCCGCGGATATTTCTGAAGAATGGTGCAACTTCTACCATTCACTGAGTTGGTTACGTGAAATCAGGATACCTCGATACATCGGTTGCTCCACCGGATGTAGTTATCTTCTTTGTGGTTTCTGTGACGCTTCCGAGAAGGGATATGCTGCTGTAGTATACCTCCGCGTGACTGATCCGTCCGGAGTTACAGACGTATTCCTTCTGGGTGCTAAAACAAAATTGGCTCCAATGAACCTATAACGATTCCTCGCTTAGAGTTAAGCGGTGCGGTGCTCCTCGCACTGTGGCTGGCGAGGCTCAAACGAATCTTGGAGTGTCAACTGTCATTGTCTGATGTTTTTGCATGGTCGGATTCGTCGATCGTGCTGTCTTGGTTAAACAATCCACATACATCGTTCAAGACGTTTGTTTCAAATAGGATATTCCAAATTCAGTCAACGATCCCTGGTTGCAGCTGGAAACATGTTCGGTCAGAAAATAATCCGGCCGACTGTGCGTCTCGGGGGCTCTCTCCTTCCGAGCTCCGGAAGTGTAAGCTATATTGGAAGGGACCCAACTTTCTTAAGTCTCCTATTGAAACTTGGTCGCAAGAGATCCCTTGCTTAGGGATGGAACAATTGCCAGAGACAAAACAGGTCAGTTTATTGACCCGGGAAGCTCCTCCCGGGGAATGGTTCGCTCGCTTCTCTTCCTTCAATCACATGATTCGCGTGATAGCTCGTTTGCGTCGGTTTATGCTGGTTTGTAGGAAGAAGAGTGTTGAGGTGGGTTTTTTAAAGCAGTTCGAGTTGGATGATGCTTTACAAATCGTGGTCAGATGCTCCCAAGAATGCTATCTAAGCTCTTTAGTATGCGGTCTACAATGGGGGAGCCCGGTTCAGTCCAAGACGCTAGCTCGTCTTTGTCCGTTTTTGGATTCGAACGGCATAGTCCGAGTTGGCGGTCGTCTACAAAATTCGAATTGGTCAGAAAGGCGAAAACACCCAATTTTGATTCCGAAAGAGTCGCATTTAGCTGTTCTAATAACCCGGCATTGGCACCTATATGCATGTCACGCTCGACCACGGTTGCTTATTGCTCTGGTTCAACAGCGGTTCTGGATCATGGGCATTCGCCGGATAGTTCATCGGGTGATTCGTCAGTGTGTGATCTGTGCCAAAATGTCATCTGACAATCCACAACCCATCATGGCTGCTCTGCCGGGGTTCCGGGTTCGAGAAGCTCACCCGTTTTCGATTGTCGGCATAGATTATGCAGGTCCCTTGCAAATGAAGGAACTAAACTTGAGAAAGGCACGTATCGTGAAAGTTTACATTGCGGTATTCGTTTGTATGACCACTAAAGCAGTGCACTTGGAACTAGTGTCTGCCCTCTCGACTGAGGCATTTCTCTTGACCCTAGATAGGTTCGTGGCTCGTCGTGGCCTACCGACGTCGATCTATTCAGATTGTGGCACCAACTTTGTTGGTGCGGCCAGACAGCTGCGTCAATTGGTTAATCATCCGGATAGTAGGGATCAATTATCGGGTCATATTGCTTGTGAGTGGCATTTTAACCCTCCTGGTGCTCCCCACTTTGGAGGAATTTGGGAAGCCGCCGTTAAGTCGGCCAAGTCATTGCTTCTTCGGGCTATGAATTCTCATATCTGGACGTTGGAGGAGTTCGCGACGGTTTTGTGTAGGGTAGAAGCCACTTTGAATTCGCGTCCGCTGGTGCCAGAATCATCTGATCCAAATGACTTGGAGTGCTTAACACCTGGACATTTTTTGGTTGGTCGTCCCTTGATGGCTATTCCAGAGCCTGTTGATACCAGTCCGCAATTGGGACTGCAGACTCGCTGGAAGCTCCTCCAGCAGTCTTTCCAGTTCTTTTGGCGGCGTTGGTCTCGGGAATATTTGAACACCCTCCAAGCTCGTGGTAGGTGGACGAAGACCGAAACCAATCTCGAAATTGGGTCTATGGTTATCATTAAGACTAATGATGCACCTCCGCTATCGTGGCCACTGGGAAGAATCATCGAGGTGTATCCGGGAACCGATAATGTGGTACGGGTAGCTAAGGTGATGACTAAACAGGGGGTGTTTACTAGACCAGTGGTAAAACTAGTTCCTCTACCCACAGATCCGTAGGTATCCAAAGATTCCTCGTTCCTGTATCCGTTATCTGTTTACACTTTACTTTTTGTATGTTATCGCTATGTTCATTATGTAAATAATTAATTGTCTTATCAACCATCATCATGCCTGCTACTGGATGTTACGTCGGCTGATCCGCCTCAGGGACTAGTGCAAGGTATGGTAATTGTTATTGTTTTATTTTTTCTCCCTGTATTTTATTGGTCATCTTTTCAGGTATTAAGTTGTTGACATTTGTATGTCTTTTTGTATTAAAAAAAAAAAAAATGTTATATTTGTAGTTCCTATTGAACTTAGTGATACCCATTAAAAATCGTTTTTTACGTTCATGCTCAAACATATGTATTTGTTTATGTTTTTTTTATATATTTTATATCTGTTAATTGTTCTATTAATATTTGATATTGTAATGGTCATTGATCAATGTTGTTCCCTTGTTAAATCCCGCTCATCACTGTTGGCCACCTCTCCGTCCGTTTGCTCAAGCTGCTCCGCTCAACAGACCGTTCACCTGTTCAACTGCTCCGTTCATTCACTCAAGCTGCTCCGCTCAACAGACCGTTCACCTGTTCAACTGCTCCGTTCATTCACTCAAGCTGCTCCGCTCAACAGACCGTTCACCTGTTCAACTGCTCCGTTCATTCACTCAAGCTGATCCGCTCAACAGACCGCTCATCTGTTCAATTGCTCTGTTCAAATAATCACCTGCTCTACCACTTGCCCGATCGAAGTTTCTGGTTACAAGTTTGCTGGAACTTGTAACGGGGGAGTATGTTCGATCTTTTTGACTATCAGGTGTTGCGCTTTGTAACCATGATTATGTTCGCTGCGCGCCGTCAGCTATGTTGGCTAGACTGTCGTTAACGGCGTCTTGCCGCCGGCGAACCGGTGCGTTCGTTGTCCGTTTGTTCGTTCTGCTCCGTCCGTGAAAGAGTACGCGTCTCTGCCCGTCCGTACCTTTTCTTTCGCTAACCACGTTTTTTTTTGTGCCTTTTGTGCTTGACGGCCATTACGTGTGTTGTGTGGTTAATATTAGCGTTTCGTTGCTCCACTTAATCCGCTCGCTCGCGAAGGCTGTTGTTGTACAGTCCGAGTGTTCGTTGCTCCACGAGATCGGTGGTCGTTGCTTTCGACCCGCCCTACGCTCGAGTGCACACATTCAAGAAAACCACGTGTCAACTAGCTGCTCCGCTACGTTCACTTTGCTCGTGAACGTGTTGCTCCACAGTGTCTGATCCGACAAGGGGTTTTGCCGAGCAATCGCTTGCTCGCGACATCCAGCAGCTAAGCCGTTCATCTCCAGCTCAAGGCGCCAGTCACAGTTGCAGCGGTACAGGCCAGACGGTGATCCCCGCCCCCTCCCCTTGTACATTGTATTATAATATTTATAGTATTGTTTTGTTGTGCGTGTAGCAATTAATACACGTATTATTTGTATTATTTCATATATCTATAGTTATTGTTTTATTTGCCCTACCTACATTAATCCCAAGGACTGTGTGTCAGGCGACAACCGTCCATTAGGATCGCCGGCGCAACAATTGTTATTATTATTATTTATTATATAGTTACATTATCATTTAATATAAAGTTTTACACACACACAATAATACACACCTACACACCACTGCACACTAGCACTCTTTGGTCTTGCTCGGCGACCCCGTCCACTTCTTTAGAGTCGCTATACATACACGCACACATTTACACAAGTAGGTCGATGTGTGAGTTCAACGACGAAGTATTTTGGTGACCGGGCGTCACGGCCTATTATTGTTCGTACCCGGCTCGAACAGGTGTCCTACATTAATAAAAAAAAAAAAATCAACTTCCTACTTAGTTACTTTGATTTAACTTACCTTTGATGTATCAATTTATTTTTGTAAATTACTTATTGAACAACACATTCAAATTATTATTATTAATAGTAACATTATTTCAAAAATATAGTTGATTGTTGATTACCTTAACCAATAAATCGATTTGAAAATACAAAAATACATGACAATATTGTCTATGAGAGCTATACGCAGATTTTCATGTTGTTAATTCCCGTTTATCAAAGGTTTAACGAATCATAATTAATATCTATTCGTTAGTGAGAATTTTACATTAAACACTTGTTTTCAGAAACAGTTTACAAATTACAACAACTTATACACAAATTACTGTTGAATGTTGATCACGATTTAAGATGGTCGTGCAATCACTGCAATCGTGCTGTTAAATGTTGACATTATGTTTATTCAAGGTTTATAGATATTAGATAATAAGGGAGCGCATAGAAAATCCGAAAATATTGTGTCAGAACCGCATTTCAGACGAAAATTTTTTTAGCCGAAACATCTTTTGTTGGACATGTATTTTAGCAGAACAATATTTTAGCCGACAAATATTTCAGCTAGCAGTATTTTAGCCGACAAATAATTTGGCCGACAATATTTTAAACAACTATTTTATCGGGCATGTATATCACCTAGATTCCCAAGATCCCCACAGTTATCTATAATATCTCCCGTGGTAAACTGTTCCCCTGTCATCTAAATCCCCTTGGGCTATCAATAAATTTAGATCTTATAGATATACATGGTAATAATTACGGTTCTATTTATTTCCCCCCTAATGATCTAATTTATCTCAAAATTAGTGAACTAACTGACCAATATTCTTTTAAATACTTGATGATGAATGTGTAAATATACAACCTTTTGTATCATTTTGATAAATTATAGATTTTGTAATACATAACATTTTTTTCTGGATATTACTATTTTGACATGATTGATGATTCTTCAAATTAAGAATTGTTATCTAGGTAGGTTAACCCGGGATAGTCGCTCTGCTGTACAGTAGGAGTCGAGTATATCTCGGCGCATTGAGTAGATCACTGTGATGGATGTGTTAAATTTAAATTCATATGGTTGAATACGAAAAAACGATTCTGAACGAAGATGATTTGTCAATTTAGATTTTTAGATTCTGAACAGAGTGAAGAATGTATTGATTATACAATGATGTGTATTTTTTTTTTTTTTGTGTCTGAGGACAAAATTTCTACCGGTAAAAGTGCTCCAATTTTCACAAATACAACTTTTTCTGAAAGGAAAAAAGAATCTAGTTGGTACTTTGAGGGGTCAAAAGTGAAAAATATCCAATAGTTTTTAAACGCGCACAGAAAAACTCTAAAAAAGTAACAGAAAAACGGACATTTTTACACAAACCCAGATTTCGACAAAATCGATTATTTTATTTTACTGTAACTCAAAAAATAATAAATCTAAATACATGAAATTTTCACCCAAAATTTATAAAAGCATACATGATTACATTTACAAAGTATTTCGACTTTTTTTGAGGTATTAAATAAAAAATTTAAATTTTCGACTATTTTTTAAATATTGATAAAAAAAAATTGTATGGGAAAAAATACTTGAAAATTTAATAGAAGACTCACCATAAGTCGTTCATACTGTCATTCAAAAATTAAAAATTAAAACATAGGCACAATTTTTTTTATAAACGTTTGAAGGGAAAATATTGATATAATTTGTCAAAATCATGAATATTTGCTAACTATTCCGTAGTTAAAAATTTATAAAAAATTTTTTATTCAAAGCTAAGAATTGAAAATTTAATACAAGGTTTTCCTTAAGTTAAGCTTAGAGTAATTATAAAAAAAAAAATTGAGAAGTATCCAATTAAAAAAATTTTACAAGTGTTTCAATTTTCACTAAATCAAAAATTCACACGTAAAATAACGATTTACTATGAATGGAGTTTTTGTTTTTGTTACAATTATATTGGAAATAATTGTTCTCTATATTTACTCTATGATACTAGTATACCTATGATAATATTATAAGGTAATATACTACTAATATGATAACTACAAGCAATATTTTTGGAAATAAATTTATAAAATTGATAAACCATTCCGTATGCAACAACCAACCTGTCTTTATTGAAAAATAAATTACTTAAAAATATTAAATAAATAACAATATTTAAATATAATATATCCTAGGCTGACAAATCATCTTCGTTCAGAATCGTTTTTCGTATACAATGATACCAATCATTGGATTCAAATTTAACACAGTATACATTATAGTGACCTACCCCATATCGAGGTCCACCATACCTCCTAATGTACAGCAGAACGAGTTTCTGGTTTTTTAATTATATACCTAATATGTTTATAATTCTAGGTATATATGTATAGTAATTTTAGCCTAAAATGAATCTTATCTCTTTAAAATTTCAAAGTGCATCGAAAGCAAATTATAGTAAATGTATCTGCGAAAAGTATCAAGTATCTACGAACAATATACATTTAAAATTACAACAAAATAGCTTAAATTCATTATTTTCCGTTTAATATCCAATTTTTTTAAAATTTGAACTTAAAATGTCTATAAAAAAATTGTGTGTGTATATTTTTGATATTTTTCAAATGGCACTTAGAAAAACTTTAGAGCAACCTTTTATCAAATTTTTAAGTCTTAGCTTTAAATAAAAAATTGTTATATATTTTTAACTTCAAAGTATTTTGAAAATATTCGTGATTTCGACGAATTATGTGAATATTTGATCTTAAAACGCTTATAAATAAAAATTGTGCATATGTATTTAAAACGCTTTTGAATCACTATAAGCACAACTTCTGTAGAATTTTGTATTAAATTTTAAAGATTTTTTTTGGACCTAACTTTTTTTATCGATATTTCAAAAAAATAAAAACTAAGAAAAATGGAAAATTTCACAATCCATAAAAAGCTCAAAAAATGTTAAAATAATTTGAAAGATGTACTATTTATAGATGATGTTATTATAAACATTTAGTGACAATTTCATGTTTCCAGTTTTTAGTTTTTGAGAAATAGCGAAATAAAAAAATCGATTTGGTCGAAATCTGGTTTTACGTAAAAATTTCCGTTTTTCCCTAATTTTTTTCTCACAAGTACAATCATAGGCGTAAGTAGGGGGGCTTAGTCCCCCCAACATTTTAATTTTAGCCCCCCTGTCATAATTTCTAGTCCCACACTCCCGTCAATAGTAGTAACATTTTAAACTTAAATTTAAAATATCGTTTTATTTTTTTTATTAATATCTTGGAAAAATTTTAATTTTTTCTTGGTTTTAAATAAATTTTCCAATACTGAGCGGAGGCTTAAGCTGTAAATCAGGGCCTAAAATAGTGTGCAGTACGACACTGTTAGTGTAGTACAAAATTGGAATAGTGCAGTACAAAATGAAAAAGTGTGTTGATTATTTTAGTGTTATGTTTAGACTGATAATTCCGTCAATTAACTATATAGTCAAAACTTTTATTTTTAAATTTAAATTTTTATCTATATTATTAACTTTGAATTTTGGTATATTAATATACATATATATTATGTAATAATATCATTGAAAAATACTGATAATACCACCATGTATATTAAGCAATACTATAAAGGTTTATGATCACGGTCTTATGATATTGTAATTTTATTCTTATATCTATAACTGTGTATGGTACCATGAATTAATATTATTATTATTATTATTATTATTATATTATGTATACCATAGGTAACCTTCTTTCGTGATAAATGATAATGATAAATTGGCAAAAAATAAATTAGACAAAACCACAGATATATACCGTGTGTTCCTAAATTCAGCTAATTGGTCAGCAGCTGAAATCGAGTGTTCCTAATTTCAGCACTTCTTCAATCTGCTGGAGGGGAGGTAATTCAGCGGATTGCTATATCAGCAATCAAGTATTTTACGGATGGGCTGAAAAAACCCCGATGGATTTGATAACATTTATTCGCGCCAAAATAAGCGTCATTGAATTAATCAAATTTAATTTGTCATGAAATAAATGGTTTTCGTGAAAGTTGTACATCTCATCTTCTCAGTTTGTCAGTTCTCGTCATTCACAGTCTCGTCCATAGATATTAGACAAGTTCGTCATCAACTTGAATCAACATGGATGATGTTCAAATTATTTTGTTACATGATGAAAGTGTTTATATTAAACATTTTGATATAAACACCATGTGTTTATCGTTTTATCGTGGTAAGTACTACTTATAAGCAAAAGCAATACTATCTTATTTTTATTAAATTGGTGAGTTTTAATTGTTATTAAATGAACTTAGAATGTGTTTATTTCAAAAGTAATAGAACTCGTTAAGTTTTTAAGGTCTAATGTATTTTTTTTTAATTTTCATTGATAATCATGCCGAAAAATAAAATTAAAAAAATAATTTAGCTTAGATCTGAAAAAATCTGAATATCACCTTTTGGTGGAGCCAAAAAAAAATTAAAAATTCATATTTTTTACCTAGATAATGAACTATTACCTTATTTAACTATTATTTTTCAATTAATTTACTTAAAAATTAATAATATATGAAATTATTTATAACTATATTGTAATCATTCATTTATCTATTTAATTAGATCTAGATGAAGAAACACTGTGCAAAAATGTAACTGCTTTATTGGTAAAATATTGTGTAGAGTTTAAAGAAAATCAAATAGTCTGTGTAGAAATACCCAAATGGTAAGCTTATTTATATAACATAATTGTTCAAAATTATTAATTTTATTGTTTAAAATAATATTAGTTATAAATTGTAATATACTGTAGACAACCATTAAACATTTATTAACTACACTATAAATCTGTTACCTATTTAATATTTTAATTAGGTACCTTGGTATTGTAGTAGTTTTATTTTTAAAACTTAAAGAATTATACATAAGTAATATTATAATAATCTAAATTATATTTTAGTTTTTTTTTTCTTCATAATATATTTACAGTTCTATACCTACTTTAATGTTATATACTGTTAATTATTAAGAAATATAATCAAAAAATATATTTATAAATACAAACTAAACGACAATAGAATTATTTAATAGATTGTAAATTAACTTTAAAGGAGTATGAAATATGATGTGATTTTGAAAAGTACATCAACCAAGAACACAATATCCACAAAACAAGGTTTGTTTAATTTATCTAAAACTTCATCATTATACTCCAATTAAAAATGTATATATATATATAACTTTTTTGTTGTTCAATTGATAGATAATGATGGACCATTTGATGATGTTCAAACTTGTACTCCAGAAACAAAAATTTGGACAACTAAAGCAATAAAATTACTCATCGAAAATAGAGGTGATCTCGAACATGAGTTTAATAGTAATAAAAAAAACCATAAAATTTGGGAAAAAATTTCTAACACCCTAAAAGAAAATGGTGTTGCAGTATCTGGACAAAACTGTAATATAAAGTTCCGAAATTTAATGGGTACATTCAGAGATAATGTAATAAGTCTGGTGAAGGAGCTATCAATTGGGAATATTATATTATAATGAAAAAAGTATTTTTGAAAAAAGGACTCAGTTATTCCAAATAAAAACACAATATTAGAAAGTAGTTTACCAAACATCTGTAAAATAAATTTAAAAAATGGAAATAACTCTGTTGAATGTACCAAATCACAACGTTCTCAACCATCATTAATTCATAATGAAGAAATAAACTCTGATGAAGATATGCCAAAAAGGAAAAAAAAAAAATTTCCAAGACATATTATTAGAGGAAATGAAGATGGATCGGAAATCCAGAGATAGTTTTCAAAACAAACTAGAAAATTTCATGGACAAGCTGATTCAAATTGAAACTGCTAAACTGGAAAAAATTTAATTACTCTTTTTTTATTATTCAATTATTAATAATACTAATACTGATATCAGTAATAATGTTTTTTTTTATAATCATGTATGTAAAGCTCTAAGTTATGTTGTTTTATTTTATTTTTTTTTATTGTTAATAAGATATATGGTCAATGGTTATTGTTCCTTGGAGGATTATTTTATTTTAAGTTTTCTAATATAAGTTTTTTATTATTAAAATATTGTTAACATGTGTTATTATTAATTATCATTATTTCATGAGTGAGCTGATTAAAATTGAAACTGCTAAACTGTAGATTTAATTACCCTTTATTTTATTATCCTATGATTAATAATAGTGTTATCAGTAATAATGTAGGTATGTAAAACTCTAAGTTATGTTGTTTTATTTTGTTTTTTTTGTTATTGTTAATAAGATATATGATCAATGGTTATTGTTCCTTGGAGGTTTATTTCATTTTGAGTTTTCTTATATAAGTTTTTTATTATTAAAACATAGTTAACATGTGTTATTGATTATTATTATTATTATTATTATTATTAAAATACAAAATTGAAAATAAATATATCAAAACAAATTCATATTTTATTTTTTATTGTGATTAAAAAACCATTAAATTAATTAGATTTAGATTATAAAAAAAGCATATCATCTCTATTGTCCAAGTTCAATGTTCATAATTTATTTTAAATATTGAAAAGTTGAAATTGGGAAAAATTACTAATATACTTATTTATGGCAATTTTTTTGTTTTAGCTTACCTATCTGCTAGTTCATTTCTTTTATCAACCCCATTTCTTTGATTGTTTGCTAATGAAATACTACATTCTTGATTGTTTTCTTCTGTCAATTCTGTTAAATCTGTATTCTGATCATTATTTATTTGTATCCAATCATTATTTTATAATGCTAAATTATGTAATATGCAAGCACTAGTCACTGTAAGGCTCATAAGTTCAATTGACTTAGCTTCTAATATCCTAAAGCATTAAACATAATATTCTAATAAAAAGTAAGACAATAATTGTATTAGCATTGTTCTTCATTAAAAATTATTAACATAATTATACTTTCATTCCCTCATACATAAACAAATTCAAAGAATCAGAATTGTTTGGAAAACTAATTTTAATTAAATATATAGTGGTGTATATGATGAATAAGACATAAGTCCTTATAAATAGTGCTATAATGACTAGTTTCTGTTTTGATTAAACATAAAATATACTTGTTTACTTAAGTCTCCGGAAACGGCCAAGTAACAACCCAAAAGCTTGTTCTATTACAACTCTAGTAGAACTCAATCTTTTATTAAATAATTTTTCCTTTTCTGACAGTACATGAGTAGCTTTGTAGGGAACCATGAGATTTTCTAATAAAGGAAATGCTGAATCTCCAAGGATGTGTAGATCTCTAGAAATTGAGGATTATTCATTAATGTTTGTCCCAAAGATGAATTTTTGAAGACCCTCGCGTCATGGGAACTTCCTGGCCAACCAGAGAAAATATGGGTAAATTCCAACTGAGCATTACATACAGCCTAAGAATTAAGAACAAAATAATTGTATTAAGAATAAAAAAAAAATGCAAAAGTATTTTACTGATATTTACCAAAAGTACAATTGATTGAAACATTTTACGATTGGTATAATCAGATCTTTTATCTCTTGGTGCATGTATGCGTATGTGACAACCATCAATACATCCGATTGTGTTGGGCATATAATTAAATCTTAAATTTCTAAAACCTTTCATTGTTGCTAAATGTATAAATATATAAATGTACATAAAAGAATATTGAAATTTAAATAATTATAATGATTAAAATAGTTTATATACCAGCTTCAGAACTCCCCTTAGGCAATATGATAAAATCATTAAGTAGGTTTGAAATAACTCGAATTGACTTATGAATTGTTCGACAAGCAAGACCTCTGCTTAAATCAAAACGATCCCCAATTTGACTAAACATAGATACAAATTTAACTTTGTGATACTTAGTTCAAAAACTGATTAATTGTTCCAATATAAAACAAAGACAAATGTGATTACCGAAATGTTTCAGTATTGCTTAAATACCATACAGTCATCAATGTTGCCTTTTTGTAGTCCACTGATGGCCTTCCAACTGAAGTATTTAATGAAATATAAAAATGGTTTACCTTGCACATAAGAATCTATATCATAAATAATAAAATAGTATTTGATATTATAGAATAAAATAATATTACATAATATTATATTTAATAATTATTTGTTTACTTCAACTGAGTCTAAAATGACATTTTAAGTCAATGTCATCATATAAACTAGTAATCAGCATAACATTTCTTATACACATTTTAGATGTTTTTAAATATTGACGAATAAGCAGTTTTTTTTTTAAATTTAAAGATTCATTTAAACCAAATAATAAAATAAATTTTGATAGATTATTATCCATTTTTTTATAATTAAATTAATATTTTAAGCTTTAAATTACAATAATTTAACCCTTAATAATTATTAAAACTATTAATTACACTTATAATAACTTATTTCATATTAAAAATTAGTTAATAATTAATTAAATAACTTAATTTATAATTTAATAATATGATAACATTATAGTGGTTGATGGCGGTTAAATGTATTAACCAACTTGTTCCAGCGCAATGCCCTGAATCCCCCAAAAAGGTGTTCCTAAATTCCGATCAATCCGCTGAATAAGCCACTGATCTGATTGATGAGTTTAATAGCGTTTTCGATTTGACGCACTTTTTGCACTCAGTGCAAAAATGTATTCGATTTAACCAATATTCAGAGAACTGGTGCGGTGTTTTGTATTCGATTTAATTGCACTGACAACACTGGTGTGCACTCAGTGCGCATTATTTGCACCACCGATTTTGTCAGTGCAATGAGTGCATTATATAAATATGAACCGTTTTTCTCGATAACAGGGAACATTATTATCTAATTTCCTATTTATCATTTTGATTTATATTATAACATTCTATATTATTATTCCACTACCTACAAAGACTGGATTTATTTTTTTGAAAATAATAACGGTCCAATTTTTAGCTACCAAACAAATTTTTACACGGCCCACCAAGATTTTCACGGTAAGTCTCTAATTAAATTCGGGCCTATATGAAAACTACTTACGTCAATGTTTTAACATCAGAATCGGACGACATTCTAGAAACTATTGTAGGAAGTACCTATCTACTGACAAAATATATTTAAAAAAAAAAAATGTGAAATAATTTCAAATTTCAATAAAATATTAATGCAGTGAATAATAATACAAAATCCGGCGCTCCTATTTAGAATTTTCTTTCTTTCCAAGTCGATTATATTTTGTTTTCAATGATAACATAAAAATGTATTCGATTTGTAAAAAACTAGTGCAAGTGTGGTGCAACACTCGTTCAGTGCCAGTGGAATTTCAGTGCACACTATTTTGTCAAATCGAAAACGCTATAAGAACACACGGACTATTAACTAGATGCCTGACTCCATATACCACTGCGTATCGGTGTTTGAAGCCAAATAGGTTGGGCAATGTTTACAATCTGTTATCAATATTATTATTATGATAACATAATAACAAATTTAAAATATAATATTATTATAATAAATTAAATGTTTGCAATTGCGGCCTTCAAGCAAATTTCAAAACTAATATTCGGCCCTTTTAAAAAGTCTATGAAGGAGCTTTTTTATGCATGTATATAATGGTTTGCATATATTTTTTATTTTATTACATAAAAGTAAATAGTTGGTTTTGTTACTGCATGACACCATGACGAACGTTTAAGCTAAGAAGTGGTCAATTAGTTTTGTGGTACATAAATGACAAATAAATAAATAAATAGACAATATTATTGTTATTAATTTAAAAAAGTTCCTTTATTTTAATTGCTTATTCAGTGATACATGTTGAACTGTTGAATTTATTTATATAATATAATATGTTGATATGTACATACAAAATAACACATCTCATCTTATGACATTATTTTTACAAATAAATACTTAATGATTAGGAAATAAGACTAATTTATTAAGCGTATGCCTTTTACTAATAGTATTAATAGATGCAGTATATTGTTTACCAAACGATTTAAGTCTAACATTCAAATATCTATTTATTAAAACGGTAATCAAAACCATTTTGTGAGGTCTTTCCAAAATACTTGAATTGCAATCTATTTCGTTAAAAATAGTATGATCAAGACTTAATTTATTGCTACATAGATATATAATTTTTCTTTTTAAATTAGATTTATTTAAATCTGTTAAATTATCTATTAATGTCAATAGACATTTTTCTGTCTCAATTATAATTTTAAAAGTGCTTTCAGATCCTGAGATTAAACCACCGTTATTCCTCAAATTTACAAACTTTGCATAATTAGATGAATAGTAATTATGATCTGATATTTGTTTTAAGAGGCTCAATTTACAAAAATTGCAATCTAATTGTTTTACAACTTTTGTTATTATGTAACCTAATATATAGTACAAAATATTTTCTTTTGCTGCTTGTAAAGAAGAATTTAAATTATTAATCAACTGTAACCTTTGAAGTATTTCAGGATCATTTTCATCGGACTCAACATTAAATTGATCATTTTGCGAATTTTTATTCCATTTGAAATCAAAAATGTTGCACATAGCATCATCATCAAACGTATTGCAATTTCCGTTATTTTTTAATTTCAAAGCATTTTCTATTAAAATTTGTTTTACAGCCGTTTTTAACTGCATGATATTAGGATTGTTATTTGACCCCTCTGTCTAATTTGACAAAATAAGAAGCAAACTTTGCTGTATTGTGTGGGAATAAACCCTTTTTGGCCAACTGCCTGGATCCATTGCTGGGCTCGTGATGGATTTTTTAGAGGAAACCTAGTTATAAATAATATTAAATATAACATAAATATTTTATCAATACATATCTATACTAATGAAACATATTAGATATATACTGGAAAAAGTGGATTTTTTGACCTCCGGGTTTCGAACGGTTTGTGCACAAATGTACACTACACGAGCACACCATAATAATATTTTAAAAACTTACAAATTTAATATTTTAGAAAAAAATATACCTACTACCAAACACTTTAAATGAGTACTTTTAAACTATTTGCTCCTACGAGAAGTACAAGTACTAGTAGTACTACCATGTGATTAAATAATTTAAATTTTAAATTATTATAAATTATAATTTTGTCTGTTATCACTAACATTGATAACATCGGCTTGTAAACAATGCCAATCTGCATTATGACTGTTGGCTTCAAGTATGGGAACCGAGTCGGGCATCTAGTTAATAGTATATATCTGTGGACAAAACTCTGATAACAGTTGCATTATCAGAAAAATAAAAACTTCATAATAATATTTTATGGTTCCTGATGTTCTGGTCCACTTGTCTGTTAAAAGTTTTATCTTATACTTTTATTTGAATTTAATTTTTAAATTTTGTAGTAACTAGGTACCTACTATAACTGACAAAATATAATATAATATTGTTTAGTATACCTAGTACTACAGTAGTTATGGATCGTTTTATTATTAGAAAAAGAACATCCGAGGATGATGGAAATAATGAGAAATGTACTAAAATTCAAAACAAAAGTAATAATTATTTATTTTTTATTTTTATAATATATATTATATTAAGTATTATTATCAGTTTTTATAATTTATTATTATTTGTATTTAACTTTGAATCATATAAAATAATAAATATTATAAATTGATGATAGTGTTGCGTGCCAGTATCGGATTTGAATCAAAATGGTTAATTTGAATGAAAGTTAAACTTAATAACGAAATATGTCTTTATTGCATATAAATAAAATACATGTAACAAACAAAATAAGTGGCTGAGAGCCGTGAAAGTGCTCAGTTGTTGATAGCTTTGGTAAATCTGCCGTTGCTGGTCTTCGGGCTCCTTTATATATAGTGTTGCGTCTCTTGTTTACGTCGAGTTGCCGCCTTCTGGGTGAAACCAGGTGTCCTTGTAGTTGTTGTTGCAAATTCGGACAAGAATTTGAGAATGTGCAATAACATCTCAAATGCATCATTAGTGTACTGTAATTATTGGTGCGCTTACTATCTCGACACGTGTCATGGTCATAGTAGCATCCGCATTACCCTCGACACGAGGCATGGTCATACTAACTTAGCTTTGATATCTCGTAGATATCTTATAGATATCTCGTAGCTCATAACAATAGATATGAATGGTGTGACTATAATATAATATTATAAAATATTAAATAACAATAATAATATAATATGATACTGATAGTTTGGTTTTTATTACTTTTTAAGAAAACATTTTTTTAATTGGGAATTATGTATAAATATGTATGTGAATAATACAATATAATTGTTATAATTTGTTTTATTTGTTGGTATTTCAAATGAGAGAATATCAATGTTCAGTATAGCCTGTGATTATTATATTCTTTTATTCATTTTTGGTTAAATAAGTATGAACAAATTTAATTAAATACATTAACAGAACACAGAGAGGTAATCAAATAAAAATAAAATTGTAATAATTGTATACCTATTATTTATGAATTTATATTGTATTATTTATAAGTACAATAATCAATAACTATATTATTACTGTTTAACATAAACATTTAATAACAATTTTAATTCAATTACCTATCAATATTTTATTTTTTTTATTATTGTAACATCCAGGTTTTCAAATTTATTTTAACATAGTTTAATTTTTAACATTTCAACAGTTAGTGTTACTGAAATAAAAGAAGTAGAAATAAATGTTGCTGTAGATAGTTGTACTGAAAGAGTTAAAACAACTAAAGAAAATAGAAACAAAATTAAATGGGATCCTTGTTATGAAAAAGTAAAAAAAGAAAAAGGTCGTACAATGGATAGATGTTCTATTTGTATTAAACATAAATCTACTGTTTTATTACATACTAAACAAAAAAATCATTTAGGCTCTATTGAACATAAAGAATATATAAAAGTAGAAAATATTAAAAATCTATCAACATCTGAAATTAATATTAATGCTCCTTTAAATAAACTTGTTTCAAAACAAAATGAAAAATTAGCTCTCAAAATTGGGAAATTTATGATTGAAGTATTTAATGATGCTAAAAGAGGAACCCTCAATGCTTGGTCTTGGCCATCAAGAGAAGTTGTGCAAATTAAAAAGTCAATTAAATTCATTAGAACCACCTAAAAAAATTGATATTAAAGAAGGTGATTTACAATACATCAATATAACAAAACATAATAAATTATTGAACTTAATATTTGAAACAGACTAGCCATTATTAATGAATAAGCTTAAGACTGCACTAGCTATATCACTAAGAGTTGATGGGTCTGTTGATAGAACACAGGTTGACAACATTCATGTATTGGCTATAATAATAACAACAAATGGAGATTTTGAACTAGTATTTATAGATTTTAAAGAACCTATTCAAAAAGGAGCAATAGGATATTATGAAGTAATTAAATCTTTATTACAAGAGTTAATGCCATTTGAAGATTTTTTATCGATTTTGTCTTCAATTGCAACGGATGGAACAAGTGTTAATATTGGACAAAAAAATGGACTGTGGGGGTTAATAGATTCAAATAGATATTCTAATAATATCAAAGGACCATTATTAAAAATGTGATGTGCTGTACATAGAAGTGCCTTAGCATGGGGACAACTGACATCTAATGTAATTGAAGTGCATAAACTTATTGTTGCATGTTCGGCTATATCTTCATACTTTCATCAATCTGATCTCAGAATCAAAGAATAAAATTGAAAGATATAGCATATAATGAAGGTATGAGTTTTACCCAGTTGCCAAAATATTTTGAAGTGAAATGGATTGAATTTACATACAATTTACTCCTATGAATTCTAAAAAATTGGCGTATTTTAGTTAAATATTTTTTAAAAAAGAAATCAGAAGATAATGATGTTAAATCTGAAGGATTTTATAAAATATTGACAGATTATGACAAGACGATGTTGCTTTGTTTTTTGATGGACCTCGATTATCTTTATGGTAGATTTCAAAAGCAAATTCAAACGGATGTTGTATTAATATTTGATATAGAAACAAAAAAAAATACAGTTGTCCAAATGATTGAAAATTTAAAAGTGAGCCCTTTATTGGATGGATGGGAATATGTGTTCAACAAAAATACAATTGTAACTCATAATTCAGGATTTGAAAAAAATATTATTAAACTGCATACCATTGAATTATTTGATAAAAGTCAACAATCGAGAAGAAAGAAACATAATTTATATGAATCTGATAAACGTTCGTTTCTCGCAATATGAAACGATGTAATTGAACATATTGTTAATTACCTCAATACCCGTCTTGATTCGTCCGAATGGCTTCCATTGAAAGTTTTAGAAAAAGTAAGTGATGCTGTAAGTGACGAAGAACTTCAAAAAGACATCAAGTGATCTGTCCTGATTTTGAACTAACTGATTTTGTTACGTCTTATAAAGAAGCTGCTGGGATACCATGTATAAAAGATAAGCAATTGTCATCTGATCTTCTGAAGTCGTTATTATCTAATGATTCGTGGAAACCTCTTAGCACTGCTGTGGTAAATAATTTTAATTTATTCACTTGTTTTTATTTTTTACTAATTATTGTGTATATAGACAACTTGAAGATAGTGAGAATAATTATGGAAATTAATTTTAAAGGAAAGAGTGGAAAAGGCCAATGAATAGTCGAAAAGACAAAATAGAGAATGATATGAAAATAGCTGGTGTAACGTATGAAAAAATAAGAAGTAGAAGACAGTCAATCGAGTCCTATAGAGTTGTAGGACAAGGGTGGCTAACCCAATGGAGTGAAGGTGAGTTGATAGAAGAAGATTAATTAATTTGTATATTTTTTTTATAGGCTCATATTCTATCTGCTAAACCACATTCGGCAGATGTTGAAAGATTAATTTTATACTACAACTTATTAAAAACGGCAACAAGAACTTCTCTATCTCCTACAGTAATAAATGATTCTCTGTATGTGAAAATAAACATGCCGGCATTAGACGAATTTGATCCTCAACCAGCGGTCTTTAAATGGTTGAACAAAAAGAAAAAGATTTCTAAAATGCATACACATGCGAAAAAACAGGAATGGTATCAACGGGTTTTTGATGAAGTCAAAGAAAAATATGATTTAACAAATAATATTGAACCTGGAAAAATACAGTTTTAAACTTTTAAATATAATTTTATGTTCTACTTTTAATTATTTTATCCAAGCGACAGGTGTAATATTATGTTGAATTTTCAAATAAAAAATTGTTTTGACGTATTTTATTTTTAGACAGGGAGAACTCATATTAAATTAAGTGAAATTATAAAATAGTGTATTACGAAGTTTCATTTATTTTAGGCCCTGCTGTAAATTGGAATAATTTTGAATATAATAATCTTTTAATGCTAAATAAGTATCTAAAATAATACTTAATAATATGTTAATATATAAATATTTAACCTCAATACCACTTTGTTTATTATTTGTTTTATAATAATTAAATAAAATATTAATTTACATTTATGTTTCATGTATAATCAATGAATAAAATGTGTTAGGTGGAGTCCCCCACTTAATTTACTTTTTATAAAAATTCTAGGGATGAAACCCCTCTAACTTTAAGGTCTAGTCACGCTTATGAGTACAATCTACATTCTCTTTCCTTTTAAAAACAATGCTGAAGTCCAAAATTGAAGAATTATTTCCACAAGAAATCGTGTACCTAGACACAAATAAAAAAAACACACATCATTGTAAAATCAATACATTCATCACTCTGTTCAGAATCTAAAATTGGGAACTCTCTCTGCTGTACAGTAGGGGTCTGGGGTGGAGTGAACCCCGGCCATAGAGAGGTCACCATAATGGATGTGTTACATTTAAATGCAATGATAGGTATCATTGTATACGTAAAACGATTCTGAACGGAGATGATTTATCAGTCTAGGATATTTTATTTTATTTATATCTTAAACCGTTGAATATACGATAGTAAATAGTTATATTACGTGTTCAATTTTTAAATTTAAACGTTCGTAAAAATTGTTTAATTGACTTACGCTTGATTTTTTTTTAACTATTGTAAGCAAAGCTTATGGACAACCTGGTATTGAATTTTTAATTTTTAGCAATGAATATAAAAAAAATGTATACCTTCATTTAAAAAATTTGAATTACAAAATAATTTTCAAATGTTTGTGATTTTGACGAATTTCATAGAAAAAAATTCGAAAATATCAATATACCTATATCTATAATATTTTATAAATAGCTCAAAAATCAAAATAATATGAAATTTTGATCATGTATAAAAACTGCTGATATAAAAAATTTGGTGAAAAGGGGAACAGCTAATGTCTAGTATATTACAAGTGAGTGTCAGACTGCCCTATCTCCAGCTAGACGACAACGGATAGTAATAAGTTATAGTAGTAAGTTATGCGATTTATCTTTGAACTACAATATTCTACAAAGAAATGTCCACGAAAAAAATATATGGGACGTTAAAACGATTAACGTATGATATCTATATTTTTCTATAGACTTTATAGTACCTACCTATTTAGTAATATTTACAAAGTGATGCATGTTGCGTTTATCTAAAATGAATTAAAGTTTCTACGTACCTATTCAAGTAATAAAATATAATTCTATTAACTGATCACTGTACTTGCATATAAATCTTGTAACATCACAGAATTTCCTTCCTGGCTCGTTCGGTCACGCTGTTCGGTCTACCGGACGTCGTGCGTGTCGAGTGTCGTGCTGCAACACCTGAACCACACGTCGATGTGTAGTACCTCTGATACCCCATAACATGTTTCCCCAACACCAGTCAGCACTGCAAGATACATTCGGCCAATCAGCTCGTCGCCGGCTCCAACACTACTACACCAGCCAACGCCCGATAACGTTTTCTTTTCCAATCTCTTATCTCACAACTACGACGGACGTTTTGTCGACACTACATGATATATTTTTGTTGTGTACTATATCGCCTACATTTTTTCTTAACGTACGAGCCGACCTCCACGATGAGCGGTTAGGTACACTATGGCGTGCCCACTGTCGACAAAGCAACGAGGGACTGGATGAACGGGAGTGACGGGCGATGCGGCCGAAGATGGCTATACATACACCGATGCAGGAACAACCACTTTTCCCTCCAACACCCCATTATTTTTTTTAACTTAAAATCAACTTAATATACTCACTTAATTAAATCTATCACAATGTGTTCTCTTAATTTCCAGTCCACTTCTAATGTTTCATATATTCCGTATTCTTAGTTGTTACCACATCTCGATTTTTTTCCCCTCTGAAAACCTATACGTTCCGTCACGCATTGTCACAAATGTGACGAGGCTCGACCTATAGGTCATCAAGAAAGTGTTCCCCTTTCTTGTTGGGTGGTCTGAGGGCTGTAAAATGTCTGAAGTCTCACATATGGCGACCGTGACAGGACCCATGTCCTCTTCTCCGTTTTTTCTATTACTTTCAGTCCTAACCACAATAATGATCACAAAAAAAAAAAATCGTTTATTCTATTAGTCTGTTCTTTAATTTTGTTGTAATATTATGAATTATTGTGACCTGTCAACGGTAATTACATTTATTTTTTTTATTTTTTTTTTTTGCCCTCCCCTGATATACTATGATTGTTGTTATCCCGTTAACTATTTCAGAAATCTTGCTGTTGTGTGTGATGCGTTGGTGTTGAGGTGCGGCGGTTGAAATGTGGCGAGCCATCCGGTCTACAATTTGACCCAGTGATGACCGAACATATCTCCATGACCTCCATCAAACCTCCCTATGGTTTCCCCCATGGTATGCGTACTCATTATTATGTCCTCCCTCCTGTGTCTGCGGACCTGTGTCTCTGGGTGTGTTTGATGACTACCGTAAGCTATACGTTTAAGCGCAACGCAAAGTTTTTTTACTTATGAGGAGTCTACATAAATCAACCGTTTTATTATTATTCCTGATACGGAGCTTACTGTGAGTTATTATTTAAATGTTAAAATTATAAAAGTATTAGAAACACTAAAGTTAAATGTTCCCCCAAAACCGTACCCCTCGTAGATCCCATATTAGTTACCTGTGTCCAAAACGAACAAATCATGTCGGTTATGAATTATAGCTTGCTAGTCAGTCACATCGACTGTGTCGACTCACTGAAGTCCGTACAACCTGCTATCGCCTGCTATGGGCACACTTGATTTCTTTTGTCATTTGCCTATCATAGTTTATTTTGTTTCTTGATCTATTTATATGTTTGTTTAGTACTTTGGAGCTAAACCCACTTTTAGTTCCTATAGTCAGTTGTTAATCTAACATTACTTAATTGATTTTGGTTATTTTCTTAATTATAATTTATTTGAAAACCATATCAGTTTGTTTTTGGTTTTGGTTTATATTTTTTGATATTATTTTGTATCTCTATATTCAGTTGTTAATCTAACATTACTTAATTGATTTTGGTTTTGATTTATATTTTTGATACTACAGTGTATTTCTGTGTTATTGTACCACTCTGGTCAAATTAAAAATAAAAGAAAACATTTTTTATATTTTATTTACCATTGTTACTTGTGTCAGGAGTAGTGCTTAACATATTTTTGATATTTCCCCTGTGTATAATAGATTCATTCTGTTGTTCTATTTGTTGTTGTGTCATATTGTGGTCAACTAGTGAATTATTAGTCATATCCAGTTGATTAAATCTGTGAATACTCATGCACGGTGCCGGCAAACGTCTAACCAGACCACCAAATAGGTATAACCCTTCAATAAGTCTTTCTGTTCCTGTTTTGCCGTTAACTGACTTTGATCTCACCATGAGCCCCAGCGATTCAATCAATTGTTCTTTAAGTAACACAACTCCCGTTACTTTAGAATCCTTTAGTATAAAAATTCAGGATATCTGTGATACGTTAGCTCAACAAATGGATAATGTCTCTCGTAAGTTTGGTGAACTTGACGATAAACTGGAGACCTTGGGTGTATGCAACTACATGATATACTTAAATTGGTTAAAAATAATAATTATAAACTAAAACATCTATATAATATAATATATATAAAGAATATATTACTTAAGTTTTTATATAAATAAAATCATACACAGTTATTATGATAAAATTTAAATTTTATAGAAATCCTCGTGCAGCCTATGTTATAGTTGGCCAACAGCAGAACTTTCAATGCGCCACGCTAGAAGAGATACGCATCCACCTTTACCTGAAACGTTGCGTGAGCTAGGTGAACATTGGGATTTGGGACATAAACGCAGATAATTGTATCTATATATAATTGGATAATTGAATAAAATATGATTGAAACTAATAAAAATTGTTTTTCCATTTGACATGTATTACCATGGTTGTTTCAGGTATTGATGTAATAATTCTAGTTTCTATCAAGAATGGATTGTTGATAATGATGACAAGTAAAGCATTATGTTTGCTAGTCGTAATCTCATCAGTAGTTGTAGTTCATCAGGGTGCTACAGAACTACACGCTGATGCCACATTCAAAGTGGTCCCATCCATGCCTCATTGTCGTCAATTATTTATCATACATTTGCTCCTGCAAAACCATGTAAAATTAGTACTTTTAAGTCATTAAAAATTTGAAATAAATTATTAAACATGTATTTTTCTAGTCTATACCTGTATGTAATGTGCATATGGAATCTAAATCAAAAAATGCATATAGAAAAGTGCTAGAAAGATTTCAGTCAAAATTTCCTGAAATTAGACCCGTGGTAATAATGACAGATTTTAAAATCGCCCTTCGACAAGTTTTTATAGATACTTATCCTCAAGCACAGGTTTATTCTTGTTGGTTCCATTTCGTACAGGTTGGCAATTTAAAATCTATTAAGAGAATTACAGGAATATTATATGCCATTGTACAAACAATAGCATTTAATATAGTTGTATTTTCTTATAAATATGCAATTTAATATTTAACTTGTAAAAATAAATTGTTTAGAGTTTACATAAGAATATAAAAAAAATGGGTTACTCACAGTATATAAAACAGAATAGGGAAGCCATGATGTGCCTTAAAATGTTTGCAGTATTACCTCTGCTGCCAGCTCATCTAATTGAACAAGGCTTTCAAGAAATAAAAAACCATGCCCGAAATAATGCAATACTACTACCAAGATTTTTCACCTATTTCTCTAGGTAAGCTACTGATGTAGTGATTATACAATTGATAATAACAATTGTATTCTGTGTTTAGATTTTGGCTAATTAGAAAAGGCCCAGAATGTATTTCTGTTCATGGTCAACATCGCAGAACGAACAATAACATTGAAAGTTTTCATTCTACTTAAAACAGAAGTTCCAAGTGATGCATCCAAATTTATGGAGAATGTTAGGTAAGTTACCTATTTCATTCTTGAATGTTCATACATCAAAACCAACCAAAATCTTTGAAAATAACATAAAATGCATGAAACCCGAAAATAAACGATTAGTTTTATTAATAAAAATAAAATATTGCTCATGTAATGATGTATGTAATAATAAAGTATCATAAATAATTATCATTATTAAAAACACAAAATGTATTTCAATAAACTTTTTACTGAAATTAAAATTAAATATTTGTTTATAGAAAACCTAAAAAATATGAATACCAAACAGCACATCGTTATACAGCAGTTAGCAGCAGGATTGAAAACAACAAGGAGTAAGAAAATGAAATACATTTTGAACTCCTTTCGTATTAAAAACGCAACAGCTTTACTGAGCACTGGCACTATAACTGTAAAGGACTTTTTGTTACAGTGCTAACACAGTACTGATAGGTACTTAACAATGGAGCTAAATTGGAATGATGAATTTGAAAAAATGAATTTCTTATAACAATGCATGTTCAATAACCATTACGATACACAACTTTCGACGGTCTCCCCTCCCTTGTCCACCAGGACTGGTTGCACGACATGCGTACGTGCGACCGTGTCGGGCGCGGGACAGTTCGTCACTTTTGTCGATTTCGCCGCTCCAGTTGGTGCTCGCGGTGTGTGACGCGCGTGACGTAGCAAAAGGCCCCTGTGTTTTAACGTGTGTGTGTGCTAACTCGTGCCGCCACAAGTTGGCCGTAGCGTAATTTGTCCTGAGTGTACGACCGTTTTCATCGCTCGTTGGTGCTGCCCTTTACAATGGTACAAGCCGTTCCATGTGTGCGATCTTGTTGTAACGATTGTTACATATTAATTTATAAACATAATAATATGCAACTGTAGGTACATATTATATACTTACACATATTATATGGTATAGGTATAGTATACATACATATATATATATATATATAGGTGTATATATGTATGTGTATCGTAAACAAAAACATGTAAAATATATTATGATGAATGTACATTATGCCCCTCCTGTGATGTCTCATATTTAACTATTGTAAAGCTACGGCTAAATAAGAATATATATAAGAGACAGCCAGTTCCCCGCGTCAACACCGGCGCACACGAACTCCAGGCCAGCCCAACAGTTTGTAAACGTTTTAGTTAGGTAAGAATAAACTTGATATATTTATAAGTATTTCGATCAATTCACATTTATTTGTACCCTGAGTACCATTTGCTCCCTAGCTACGGTTAACTTATATTCAAAGGAAACCAACTTCTCCCCTGAATATCATATATTTAACGGGTCATCCCCGACCACGTTACATATTGGTAGAGGCGCCGAAGCTCTTTAGTAGTTAAGGTACAAATATTTGTGGTTGGTTCAGATTTTTGTTTATTATTAGTTATTAAGTTATATTAGTTAAGGTAAAAAGGAAAAGGGAAAAAAGAGAATAAGAGATTAAGAAAATTAAGAGAGTAGTCGGTTTAAGTATAAATGAGTTTTTTGTTGTTGTTGTTTTTGGTTTATTGTTAAGTAAAGATTCATGAGATTATAAGTATTAAGAGTTATTAGTTATTAAGTTATATTAGTTAAGGTAAAAAGGAAAAAGAAAAAAGATATTAAGAGATTAAGAAAATTAAAAGAGCAGTCAGGTTAAGTATAATTGAGTTTTTTTTTTTTTTTTTGTTTTTGGTTTATTATTAAGTAAAGATTTATGAGATTATAAGTATTAAGAATTAGGGTTATTGGAATAAGTGTGTCATGTTAGTAGACAAATATTTTATACAATAAAAATATAAATTATTCGAATTTTTTTTTTGTTTCTGTTGGAAATTTATGAGATTGTAAGTATTAGGAAAAAGCGTATAAGGAAATAAATGAGTAACGTTGTTGAAGGATATATACATTAAGGAGCATATAATACATAGGGTAAGTAGGAAAACATAAGTGTAAAAGCATAGTTATATAAATAATAGGATAGGACATTTCTATTGTAGGTAAACTTAATCAATGTTTTGATAAATAAAAGTAATTAATGGACAAACATTTTTTACATAAAACAAAAGTTAAGTAACGATTTGACAATAGATCGTATAGCTCTAAAGGTCGAAAATAATAATTATAACTCAGGTGAACAGAGCATATAATAAAATTTAAAACGGTTTAAACTTTAAAGCGAACTATATAAAATAAATTAAATAAAAAAATGTCCTTTAATCAATTAATGTACAAACCTGATATATTCTCGGGAAAAGAAAACGAAGACATCGATAAATTCATAAAAAAGTTTGAATTTATATCGGTCGTAAACGAGTGGGATGATAAAAACAAATTAATTATTTTACAATTATACCTAAAAGACTCAGCAGAAGAATTTGTTGAACAATTAAAATTAAAAAACGAAAATATAACATGGATCGAAGTCAAAAATGAATTAATAACAGAGTTTACAATAGTAGGAAATAAACATGTATTAAGGGCAAAATTACAAAACCTTAAACTAATGAAAGGGGAAACATACAAAGAGTTTATAATTAATATAACAGGAATATGTTATTAAATAAATAAGAATATGACGGAAGAGGAAATATGTGAATATATATTAAAAGGATTGCCTAAAGAAACTTTTTAATTAATAAGGTTAACCGATAATACATCAATCGCAGGCATTAAAAAAACTTTAAAGAAACTTGAAGTGACAAATCTATTAAGATCGGACGATAAGGTAAATGGCGAGGTAGAGAAATTATTAAAAGAAATAGAGCTATTAAAAAACCATTTAAGTCAAATAAAGATTGGACAGTCTCAAAATAGAAACAATTATTTTCAGAACGTAAGGGGAGCTAATTTTAATAACTGTGCCATGCTTTATAATAGAAATCAACCATACCAACTACCTATATGTATTTAATAATCCAGATCAATTTTATCAAAATATTTCAAGACCAAATTTTTATCCGAATTACAATCATACCACAAATAATAACCAGAAAACAAACGCCCAATTCCCTAAACCAACATTTAATCAAAATTATAATTATAATACAAGTAATAACCAATTATCCAACACACAACTACCGACACAAATTAACCAGAGAACAATGCCCCCAACCAGCTATACGTATGGAAATCAATACAGTCCTCTGAGATGCTTTCTGTGTGGAATGTCAGGACACATAAAAAGAAATCGTACTAGATTTTTACAAAAAAAAACTGATAGTTCCGCAGATATCTAGATTTGCACAGGAATATCCACATGATACCAGCAACATGCCATTTAATAACTTAAAAAATACGAGTACAAACAATACCATTTATACTTATTATGATAATTATACGAATCTAGGACAAAATATCCTATACTAAAATATTCAAGTTAAAATATGCAAGGTTAAAATATCCAACGGATAAAATATCCAAATAAAAAAAAAATCATAAAAATCTATAAATCTGTACATAGTTTTTTTTAATTTTTTTTTTTTTTGTATTTGTTCTTTAGATACATTATTCATTTTTTAAATCACATTTAACATTAATAATACTTTATAGCATAGTAATAAAATAATAATAGTAAAAGTAATATGTTACGACTGTTACGTTGTATAATATAATATCTATAGGTATGATAACGATAGGCTTTGGTTATCGGTGTTACATATCAATTACGTACATCCTATCTGTAATCTATATCGTAGTGGACATAATAAATTACTATAAAATGACAATTTTATCTGCAATTATCTGCTTTCATCGGTGTAGAAGCAAAGTATTGATTGCAATTATTGCAGTTTACCGTTAACTATTGTTTTTTTTTTTTTAAAAACATTTATTTAGAAAATATACAATCTGTAAGGTTATTTACAATAAGCATATATGCGGTGTTTATGTGATTTTAACGTGAATTAACATGATTTAAGGAACTACCCAACAGTAGTACTTATGGCTTGGGGGATTTTGTGTGGGTAACGAGAGTTATTTTATTTATTTTTTTTTTTATTTTTTTTTATGTTATTGCTAGGTCTCTGCACCAGTTTCTTTTCAGCCTTCTTGGCGGGTCACCAGGTATGTTGATAGAGTCGAGGGCAAGGATCAGAGGGTTTGAGTGGTTCGCTAGACGGGAGCGGAATAATTTGTAGGATGATTTTGCTACCTCTGGAACTGTTTGGATGTTTAAATCAGTGTGAAGTGTGTGATTTGAGATATAAAAAGGTGCTTTTGTAATCATTCGTAATGTTATAGATTGAAAACGTTGTATTTTATTAATGTTTGACTTCTTAGCAGAACCCCATAGTTGGATTCCGTACGCCCACATCGGTTTTAGCTGAGTTTTGTATAATAGGAGTTTGTTTTTGAGGCTGATTGTGGAGTTTTTACCGAAGAGCATATGGAGGGATTTTCGTCTGATGTTTAATTGGATTCTTTTTTTTTTTAAGTGTTCTGCCCAGGTTAAACGTTTATCTAGTATTAGACCTAGATAACGTACGTTAGATGTTTGAGGAATGATTTTATTGTTTAGAGTTACTGGGGGAATCGTATTTTGTTTAAGACTAAATGTGAAGTACGAGGACTTTTCATTGTTGATTTTTATTCTCCATTTGGAATACCACGGTTCCATCAAATTAAGGTTGGTTTAAATAAAATTAGTTAATTATTAGTTTAAATAAAAGGCCGGGGTGCCATACCTTATCAAAAGCCTGGGCAACGTCTAATAATACGGCGGAACAGTATTTTTTTTTTTCCAATGCATAGGAAATAGAGTCTGTTATACGGTGTATTTGGTGTAAAGTTGAATGTTTGTTTCGGAAGCCAAATTGCGTGTTGGGAATTATTTTTTTGTCATTTATGATTTTTGAAATACGTTTAAGTATTAATTTTTCAGTTAATTTTGCAAAGAAAGGCAAAAGGCTAATTGGACGGTAGGATGATGCAGTGTCTGGAGGTTTACCTGGTTTTGGAATTAAGATTATTACTGATACTTTCCATTGAAGAGGAAAGTAGGGAAGTCTTAATATGGAGTTTAATATGTGAGTTAAGTGGATCAACGTTTTTTGAAAGTTCTCTAGCTAGTTCTGCTGTAATTAAATCTATGCCAGGTGCTTTTTTAAGTGGGAAAGATATTATTAAGTGTTGGATTTCACCTGGAGAAAAAGGTTTTGGAGCAAGATATAATGGTAAGGGAGAAGTTAATGAATTCTCTATATTTTGTGTGTGTGTATAATTTTCTAAACCAGAGTGAGATTGGAAGACTTCTGCGAGATGAGCACGAAAAATTTCTGCTTTTTCATTATCCGATTTACACCAAGTTCCATTTATATTTTTCAAAGGGGTTTGCGCTATTCGTTGCTTGAGACAATTTCGAGTGGCCATCCATAACGATCCGTCTTTTAAGGTGAGTGATGAGATCCAGTTGCTGTATGAGTCATTTCTTATTTGAGATAATTTTCGTTTAAGAGTTTGTGTAAGGTTGTTGTAATAATTTTTATCCGAGGGAAGTCTGGTGCGTTGCCAGCGGGATCTAGCACGGCGTTTGTGCGCTATGAGCTCACGGATGTGAGTGGGTATCAAGAGTGAGTTGGAACTGTGTTTTTGAGTTTTGGTCGACGCATTCCATGCTGCAGATTGGATGTTTTCAGTGAAGTGTGACACCGCAGCTTCGATGTCGTCTTGTGATTTTAAGCGAGTGTTTAGGTTTATTTTTTGATCGATGGTTTTACAAAATTTGTCCCAGTTTATTAGGCCGTTTATTAGAGTGGGTTTAGTATTTTGGTATGAAGGTAGTGCATCGATAGATAGAAGAACTGGAGAGTGGTCAGAACATGGGTCTAGTAAATTTTGGATTTGATGATTGATGTTGTTTGGGATTTTTATTACAAATATATCTAAGATGTCTGGACGTTTTCTAGGGGATGTTGGCCATTAGGTTGGGTTGGAAGGTATTATTGTAGAGTAGTGGTTCGAGTTAATGATTTGGAGTAAGGCGTGACCTTTAGGGTTAGTGGAATGGCAGCCCCAAATTTGATTTTTTGCATTTAAGTCACCTCTTACGATAAAGTAGTGGCCGAGAGAATTAAAGAATGTTTCGTATTGTGGTGGTGTGATTTTTTGTTTAGGGGGACAATAAACTGCTGCAATTTTGATTGGTACATGATTTAAATTAATATTTATTAATGCTGCTTGGAGGAAATTCTTATTTATTATAGGAAGAGGAGTAAATTGTAATGTCGATTTGATAAAAATTGCGGCGCCAGCGTGGGCAGTGTTATCAGGGTGGTTTGAGGAAATTAGGGTATAGCCTGGAATTTTAAATTGTGTGTTGGGAGTAAAATGAGTTTCAGAAATAAGGGCTAAGTCAATTCTTTTATCATTCAACGTAATGGTTAGTTTGTTTTTGTGGTTTTTTAATCCATAGGCGTTCATTTGGCATTTTGAGCAAGTAGACGATCGAGAACCGTAGTGAGAAGGGATAGCAAAGGGTTTATCAGTGCTTTGAATTCATTTATGAAGTTTGAGAGAGTCGCGTTTTCATTATTATTAGACGCATTAGGATTTTGGTCGGATGTGACCTGAGCATAAGAGCGAGTTTGGTATGGAGAAGGGTTTAATTGTGTTGGTTGCTGTTGGGTAGTTTTACATTCATTATTATTTATACTTACATTCCTTATGACAGTTGAGTTTGAGCTGGTGAAGTTTGGTTTGAGATTATTTGTGGTTGGTTTGCTGGAACGTTGGAGCTGCTTATACACTTGGCATCCTTTATAGTAGCTGGGTGGTCACATTGGCACAGGGCACATTTGACAGGCGTCTCGTATGATTTGGTACAGTTGCTGGTCGGATGATTTTCACCGCAGCGGACACATCTAGGCTGGTACGAACAGTATTTTTTTGAGTGGCCGTAGTCCTGACAATTTTGACATTGAATGATATCTCTTCGTTTATGTGACTCTTCTATTTTTACTTTGGTATGGAGTAGGGATGTTACCTTAAATATATCGTTATTGATTGGGGCTGGTTCTAGATCAACAAAAAACATTGGCAGTTTGTCCTTCGTTATTTTCTTGAGTACGTTAGTTACTTGTCGGACCGAAAAGCCTATTTCTTCAATAGCTATTCCTATTTCGTCTGTCGGTGTCGATGGATGTAGGTTACGGATAACTATTCGGAAGGCTTTATCCTCTTGGGGTTGGTATGTGTGATATTGCGAATTTTTATCTTTCAGATAGTGTATTAATTTACGGTATGGCTCTGGTTCGGTAGTTTGTATTTTTAGATCGTTTGTTGACGATTGGAAGGAGAAATTTTCTGAACCAATTAGCTTAATTAATTGGTTGCAAAGTTCGACAAAATATAATACACCTCGGACAAATACTGGTGGTGGGAGTTTGATTTTATTACTAGGTGAGTCATCAGTGATTTCTGTTACGTTTCCTTGAGAGTAGTGTGAAGTATTTTCATTATTTTCATTCTCTGTAGCGAGCGGCGAATATCTGTTACCTGTTATAAAAATAGATTTATTTGTTTTAGGTTCTGGGTTATCGGTAGATGAGAGGTTTCGTTTGGATGTAGATCCCGTGGGTAATGTTACTTGGGATTCATCCATTTCAACTGGTGAATTAAATACGTCACTTTATGCACTCTGTATACGACTTTTTGTGGGGCTATTTTGAGATGTAGATAGACTGGGTATTGATTTACTTGGTTTGTATTTGTTGATAGGTGGTTTTGGAGCTATTGTATGTATAGATAGTTAATGACACTGCGACGCGATAACGGTGTAGACTAATGACCGCCGGCTGTCCGATAGCCGGTGTGGTTGTGTGAGTGGATAATTGGTAACTTAATAATTTAATAATTATAAATTCTCAATTTTTTTTAAATTATCAACAAAGTTTAGATTTTTTGATGTGTTTAGAAATGGTTTAATGTAGAGATTTTCATTACGCATTTAATGGTGTAAGAAAAAAAAATTTTTTTATTTCATTTTGGTTAAAGTAATATGGAATTATACGGAGCGGTGTACAGAACACGTGTGTAGTGAACGGTGTACGCGGCGCGACTGTTAATTATTGTAGAATTATTTTGTGCAGTGTGTCAGTATGACTTTTATAATATTTAGTATGCTATAATACTTGTTAAGTCATATATAAAGTTGATATTTTATTTTATTTATTTTGTATTATGGAATTAATTAATTCAACTAAAGGGGGATTAAAGGCATGTTAAAATGGCTATATGTACGTTATAAAATATAAAGGAAAATAAAAAATATCATGGCGATGTGTGAAGTCAAATAGCTTAAAATGTCCGGCTATTTGTCAAACCACATTAGATTACAGCAACCCACGTATAGCAAAACAACATTTGATGGTATGTAAAAGTAATCAGAATGATGTAGATGTCACAAAATATTTAGATATTATGCTAACAACTATTAAAACAAATGAAATAAAACCAGCTGAAGTATTTGCCAGAGAAGTTGCAAATTTACCACGAAAAGTTCAAGCACGAATACCGCCGGAAGAAATTGTAAAACGAAGATTACGTCGACAAAAATCAAAAAATAATCCTGCGAGTCCAATTAGTTTAGCTGATTTAGTTTTTGAAGTTGATTTCGAGTGGTGTACTCTTGGTGATACAAATTTAACAAGATTTTTGTTGTACGACAATGGTGTAATGGCAGAAGAACGAATTGTTATATTTGCCACTGATAACGGTCTACGATATTTAACTAAATCGCCTACGTGGTATATGGATGGAAAATTTTCCCTCGCACCCAACATATTTCAACAACTTTATGTCATAAGAGTAGAAATAAATAATGTTTTCATTACGGCTATTTATATTTTATTAGAAAAAAAAAACACAAACGACATATGAAAAGATGTTATCTATTATTATGGAAAAATGTGAAGGACTAGAAATGTATCCGGATGCAAATACTATAAATTGTGATTTTGAAAAAGCCGTTATAAATGCGATAAAAATCACATTTGGAGATGATATTAAAATACAGGGTTGCTTTTATCATTTATGTCAAAGTACACAACGGCAATAAAAAACTGGGATTGGAAACATATTATAGAGAAGATGAGATGTTCAATAAATTTTGTGCAAAATAGACGGGCTTGCCTTTCTCCCTGTCAACGATATTGAAAAAGGTAATTAACATGCATATAATTAGAAAATAATTATTTATTCTATTGTACTTATATATTTTTATTTTTATTCAGGATTACTTTATTTAAAAGATATCATTCCAGACAAAGCCAAAGAACTGGTTACATACTTTGAAAATACATATATTGGAAGTAGGTACTAAACGAATAGGGCGTAAACAACATAAAATTTCTCCTTTGTATTCGCCATCGGTATGGAATGTTATGGAAACCACTTTGCGTGATGGTAACCGGACAAATATTCAATGTGAAGGGATGGAATCATAGGTTTTCGAATTTAGTAAGTACTTAGGTATACAATATTTATACAAGATTATTGTCGTTAAATTATTCTAACCTATATTTAAAATATCAATTTCTAGGTAACACATAATCATCCAAGTATTTGGACTCTAATAAAAAAAATGCGTATGGAGATGGCCGCCGACGAAACAAAAATTGCACAAAGAGAGTTGGGGACATTGGATCCACCACGAAAAAAACCAAAATATGTAAAGATGCAAGAAAAACTTAAGATACTTTGCCTTGAATATATTAATGGTGAAAAAGAATTAGATATATTTTTAATTGCAATAGCAAATATAATACGATAATTTATATGATATTAATACGATATTTATATAATTATTACCTCTTTTTAAATAGACTTTTTATAATTTTAATTTTTAATGACTATATTTATTTAAATATTATTTAAAACTATAACCTATAACTATAGATATGATTATTATATAACGCAACATATTATTTTTATTATTATTTTATCACCTACTGTATTATAAAGTATTATGTTATTAAAATGTGCTTTAAAATTGAACAAATTTATAATCAACAAAATATGAGTATTAAAAATACAGATTTTTATAATTCTTTTGTATTTGGATATTTCGTCCTATACATTGGTCATTTTATCCCTGGATATTTTATCCGTTGGATATTTTAACCTTGGATATTTTGACTTGGATATTTAAGTATATGATATTTTTGTCCCAATACCTAATTATACAGAAAAATAAAAATAGAAATAACAGGAGAAATAGATGACCAAATTACTTCATTACTATTAGATACAGGGACAGGTGTAACAGTTGTGAGCAAAAATGTTATTAAAAGTAACAAAATAACCCCCAAGAGTGAACTCTACCTTATAACGGCAAATAATACTAAACTAAAAATTTTAGGAACGACTATGGCTCACATAAAAATAGGAACGATAGCATTAAACCACAGAATCATTGTAGTAGATAATCTATGCACACCCGCAATAATAGGATTAGATATAATGAAAAAGATCAACACAATCTTAGATTTAAAAAATAATTTAATTACATTTAACTATAAAGGTACCGAAACAAAATTAAAAATGGAACATGAAACCCAAATACAGCACGTTTCCCAGGTCACCCACGAAATATTAAATGAATATCAACAATTTTTATTGCATAATAATAATCTACAACACTTTAACAATACCTACGAGGAAATAACGGACGATTTGTTTAGCGATACATCAAGTGACGCTATCGCTCACTGTAAATGCCTAACGATGAACCGTGGTATCGCATTACAATTTCGTAACAAATTTAATAATATTGATAATTTAATTTTAAAAAACAAAAGAGTAACGGAAATTGCAGTTATTAAAACGGAAAAACAATGGCTGTTAAATTTGATTACAAAAAACTACTATTACGAAAAATCAACTTACGTTAACATATTCACGACATTACAAAACCTGAGAACATTTTGCCTAGAAAAACAAATTAAAAAAAAAAGCGGGCAAGTGGGTACCGCTCTGCTGTACATTAGGGGGTTGGGTGGACCTCGGACTAGGGTAGGTTAAATTTGAATGCAATGATAGGTATCATTGTATACGAAAAACGGGCGTAACCGTTTTCCGCCAAATTGATCCTAGCCCGTTATCACCATGGCCGTTTTCCGCCAAAGGTTATATTTCGATTTCCGCCAAAAAAATTAATACATTTTTTTTTGAGAACCCCTGAACTGAATCCATCAATTAGTAATGATTCGATGTATGCTTTTCACTTTGTATCACACACGCGTGTCGCCTCACACAGATATTGATCATAAACTATTATCTATATCTTATCTTACTATTATTATTCACCTATTTAAGTATACCCACTATATTTTCCCAAGTATACGCTATTATATACGAATTGTACGTAAAAACAGTACCTATACTTAAATATAAATATCACATTTCAAACATCACTAGTTTTCGTCCAATAATACATTATTATTATAAAACATTAAAATTATATAAAAAGTACACATTAAATTATAATCCGTCAATTATCCGCGGATATCGCTATAATCATAACTATAATAATAGAGCGTACCTACATTGTAATCATTATTATTTGATGGATTCAATTCAGGGGTTCTCAAAAAAAATGTATTAATTTTTTTGGCGGAAATCGGAATATAACCTTTGGCGGAAAACGGCCATGGTGATAACGGGTGAGGGTCATTTTGGCGGAAAACCGAAACCCCCCGAAAAACGATTCTGAACGGAGATGATTTGTCAGTTTAGGATATATTATATATAAAAATTGTCATATATTCTATTTTGAAACAAATATTTTATTTTTCAATTAGGTAGGACCAGGGGCGGACGCAGGGGGGGGGGTGAACAAATTAGAATTTTTTGAAGATTCATTAGTGAGAATAACTACGTTTGAAATTAATCATCCATTCATTTCGGAGGGGTTTGACCCCCCCCCCCCCTCCGCGTCCGCCACTAGGTAGGACACATTTGCAAATGGCATGGTCACGGAATAAGATAAGTCCGTGGGCATTGTTAATCAATTTTTCCAATACATTGCATGTAGTTATCATATAATTCACATAAACGTCCTGGTTTACAAGCATGATTGTAGCTAGGATTGTAGTTATCTCATATTATATTATATTATATATTATTATCTACAATCGTGGTTTACACAAAAAGGAATACCATAATATTATGTAGTTTGTATAGTACACGGAATTAGATATAATCACATATTATTATAATATTGTTTTGGTGATAGTGGCTTTTGTTGGCACACTATCAGCCAATAACGTACGAGCTTCGATCGGAGCTCGAAGTAAGAAAAGGTAATTACTACAAACAACAACAAGCTTGACAAATAAAACTTTTTATTTGTAGAGAAAAAACGAGGGTAAACGTACTTTATAATAAAATAAATAAATACAGCGGTAAAAAAGGGTATTGATGCTCGCGGAGACAAAAATATACGCGAGGCGTAATTTTTGCGTTGTCGTGGAAAAAACAAAGTCGCGTGACGGAACGAAAGTTTGGCGATCAGAGAACTAGTGACTTTACAGTTCGGATGTCGACAAAAGAGTGCCAAAACGGGAACCGCGAAATCCGCGTAACGGCCGTAACGAGCCGAGAAAAACGGATCGGTCGCACGCGCGGGCTGGCGGGGGGTAGCGCGAGATTGCGACATCGTTACAATAGGCATATATAGATATAACACAATAATATAATAATACAATAATATAATAATACAATAATACGATAATATAATGGTACAATAATTGTGCGCTAACGCGGCGACGATAAACACCGCGACACTGCGTCCGCGGTGTAGTGGTGATAACACCGTATCACCACATTGTCATAGATAATAAAGATCTTTATTTTAATAAGAATCTTTATTATCTATGAATATTGTACACAGCAGCTGCCGATATAGATAATAAACTTTATCTATATTTGTGATATTTTATGTTTTGTTTACATTCCGTATGTTGACGTTGTTGGTTGATTACGGTTTTTAAAATTTTATTTCTATTATGAATTAACCATGTATTAATAATTGTAATCGTTTTAAATTAATATAATTCTACGTCGTGTTGATTCCTTGTGCAACAATTGCATATTAATATCAAGACAAGCCATTTCCTAAAGATTTCATTAATGTAAGTTTAATAAGTACCTATCACATTAAATTACTTAATATTTACTTATAATTATGTATTTTGTTTATTGTTTAGATATTACTAATGGCTGAATTGTATCATCAAATGTGCATATTATTATAGTGTAACCAAGCTCAGCTGATGTTATACTCAGTGAATTATAGTACAAATTGTTATTTGCCTCTCAACTGGTAGACTTTAGTATAGAGGTATTGCAAATAAATTTGACCAGATTACTATGGACTATTTACAATATTAATAATTCAAATTAAATCATTAAATAAAGAATTTTTTTTTTTATATATTTTATTATATTTCATAAAATTAACAGTGGATTAATACATTTGTTTAATTTTAAGTTCAATAGATACAGAATTGAGTAAGAGTTTTGTATCACACAGCACATTGTGTAATGACAAATTCTTTATAAGATTCATAGTTCTTAGTACATCAATAATATCAACTAATAAAAATGTTTGCACTGTTAAACCGAATGAAGGCCATTGAAATGAAAGATTCATGTACTTTCAACCGTTAAATTGATTAAATATTTTGAATCTGTAAAAAATAACAAATTTAATGTAATAAATTAGTATAAACATATATAATAAGTGGCTTTTTAAATATTTACTTTTTACCTTTAATGTATTATATGTATTATAATATATTCAATAAATTGTTAGTATTCGAGTTGTATCATAGTTTAAATGTACAATGTAAAATAATATGAAGTATTATGAATAAATAAATTTAAATAAAATCTGATTATTTATTTTTAGTCACTGTATATTATAATTATTTACTTGGCACAAAATTACAAAATATCATGTCCTAAACAATTTAAATTATGTATGGAAAATAACATCTTATTATACAGGCTTAAGTCATCTAAATACTTAACACTGGAAGATAGGATTTGCTGTAGAACTGATATTATATAAGTTATTAAAATATGTTATGATCCTAGGCGAATACATAATAAATGTTGATAATCTTAAGACCGCACAATTAAAATTGTAGTTTGTATTTGGAGGATTGAATACAAACATACATAGTATAAGGTATTAAGGTCAGAAGTGAGGATAATAATATATAGTTCAATATTATTTAAATAAAAATAAAATCTAGGTTTCTGCTTATGTTAAAAAATAATAATGATTATAAGGTTAGTGCCCTCACACTTTTTATCCAGGCTTGGGACTGGCAACTTATACATATTATTATGTACCTAAGTGAATAGTTGGCGGTTTACAAGTTCCTTTTTTAATCCAATAACAGTCAGATTGTATACAGGTTAAGTTTATAATTTATTTTTAGCTGTGTTATGTTTTTTTACCAATTGGAGAATATTTTTACAATCTTTTTAGAATGATAACATATACATCCTTGCTGTTGTTTGGCCATCTTTTTTCTGCAACTGTTGTGTCATTAGCGCAAACCCAATTGGAAGTTCCTTGTCTCAGGTATGCAATGTAATGGCCAGAGCTCGTGTTTTCTCCCATATGTAATATTGCAGCTTGAGTTTTGTATTGTGCTCCAGCAATTTCCAAAATAGAGGTGGGTACGCCACTAAGTTTTAGATCTGTTATCTTTTTGGGAACAAATTGACCATTTACAAATGTTGGAATAAATAGTTTTAGTTGAATTACTATATACTCATTTGCCTCTATTATCTGATGTCTATCTTCAGGATCTCCGATGTTATTACAATTATTGCATTTGTAGTCATTTAATGTATTCCAAACATTTTGATTTGTTGAAAATAATGTTTGCAAAGTTTGTGATCTGTGCTGTGGAATCTCAAAATGTATAATCAAACTCGTAGGTGCATAGTTGGCCGTTGTATGATTACAAGTATTGCAACGAATGGTATACAATTCTCGAAATCCAAATAAAGATTCAAATGTAGGTCTACTACGGTCCATAAGTGCTTCTAAAAATTCTATACAATCTTGTTGCTGTTGCAGAGTATATAATATTGTCTCGTTGTCCAAATATTCTCTGATTGTTCGAGTATCACATGACCCACTGTTACTTGTATATTCGTGTAAGCTATGTTAAAGTGTTGGTCCGAGTTGATTATTGCGAATTTCATTTACAAGAGATTGGCAATTAAAAAGAACCTGTATGACAGAATTAGCATAACATGATACACCATCAATGTTAGTAAAGCCACAAAATATACTACTTGATGTTATGTCAACTTTATTCTTAATACTTGATATTTTTATTGTTTTTGGATTTTTTGACATAGTTGCATTATCACTTATTGTTTCTAATAATGAATCTGACCTTATGTTGCAATTTTCTGGAACTTTGAGAGTATTACTATTGACCTGAATAAATTGAATATCATTAATTACGGTATTATAATCAACTATTTTGGTTGATTTAGTTTTAGTTTCTGGAACCAAAATAGTGTCACTATCAACCTGTATAAACTCAATATCGTCCAACTTATTATTATTATTCAGGACCTTAGTTGATTTAATCGATTTTTTGGATTTTTCTACAGGAAATCCATCGATTGCAGGAACGTTTGGTTTAATAAAATTGTTTTTGACTTCTTCTTGTACAATTTGGTCATCAACAGTCTCAGAATATTTTTCTATTTCCTTGAAAGTATCTATGTCCATAACCAGAATAGGTCTGTGATCACTTATGAGGGACTCGTACACCAAAGCTGCAATGTCAACATTTGTAATGACATTGTCAATGGTTGTTCCGTGATCTGTAGTAATACCGTCAACCAATATTTTGTAATTGAAATGTTTTAATATTTGAACTAGTTGTTTTGGCGGTTTGTTGAAGTTTACATTGAAATCACCAATAAAGATAACATTGTTTTTGGTGGAAGCTACCGTTTCAATGAAATCACAAAGCTTCTGTACAGGAAAATTTGGCGATGAATATATCCCAATATAGGTAATATTTTCAATGATAACTTCAATTGCTTCTAAGTGTGTCTTTTTCTTTTGATCTTGAAGCAATGTTGTGCTGCAGATTATTTCTTCATGATTAATGGATTCTCCAACAAAACAAATTGAACCACTTTTACCATTTGCATGTATACTGTCTATTCTACAGCATTCAGTATGGTTCTTAATGGTATATGTCTCAGATGATTTTGAACCAGTTTCTTGGAAGAACATTATTTTAGATTGTAAAAGGACGATATCCGCATTAATGTGAGCTTCATATTTTTTTAAAGACCTTATATTGTGTGACATGCAGGAGAGTGGCATGTTGTGTGTCATAATTCTAGAAAAACGCGGAAAAAGAGCACAACTTGGTGTCCTGAGTCTGCACATCTCATGTTCAACTTTTGCAGAAGGTTTTGGTGGCTTTGCACGAAAGTAATCTATACGCAAACCTTGAGCAGAAGTTGCTCGACTACATCCTACATATAACATATTGCACTTCAAGAATTTTTGGGTATATGAAATGCTACAGATTGATATGTGGCACCTTGACTTTTGTGTACCGTCAATGCCAAAGCTTCCACTAAGGGCAATTGCATTCTAGTTACTTTATGGTGCTCTGCATTACCGAGTTGAAATTCTAATTTTATAATTTCAATTGGTGTCCACTTGCACATATCATCTGTGTGTTCGCCTTCGGGTTTTAGTTTGTTTTTTATCTTCTGTCTGGTTAGTGACCCCACATCTGGCTCATCAAACTTGATCCAAACTCTTTTTGCAACTTCTTTACCTCCTGCAGTCTGTCCTTTGTTTATTTGCATGAGTTCTCCGATTGCACCGTTCACTATGCCGTCTTCGGTTGAAATGTTTGCTATCACCATGTATTTAGCTGTTTCTTTTAAAACTAACATTAAAGCTAAACCCATAGTCTTTTGTCGTGGCAATTTCTTGGCAGATTCAATATCCGATCGTTTTGCAGACGTATCGATGGCTTCGGATATGAAACTAACTTGATTCATAGAGTTAAGCACTCTCCTGTTCATTTCGTCGACTTCGTTATTAGTAGCCCAAAGATGCATTACTTGTGGTTGAAAAGTAATGTCTAGGTGGGTTATAAGATTTTGAAAATATTTTACATCAGCTTCCTCCAACTGTCCTCTGGCTAACTTTGTTAACATCATTGCAAATTGTTTGTCATCTTTTTGGCGCATTATTTCAGTCAACTCATAAAACTTGAATGTTTCCCAAATAGATTTAATCGATAACATTTCTAAAGCACTTGGAAATTTAGACAATATTTCTTCAAAACTATCGTACAATGGTGTTGCTAATACCGGTGCTAATTGAAAGAAATCGCCAAACACTATTACATTTATGTCCCCATATGGTTTATTTATTCTTAATATAGACCTCAATCGTTGATCAATGTATCCCAGTGTTTTTATGCCAACCATGGAAATTTCATCAATTATCAAAAGTTTTACATTGGCAAACTGACAACGTAGTGTATTTGAAATATCTGAACTTAACTTTGGTAACAATCCGGCAAATTGATTCAATGGTAATTTGAATGCGGAATGAAGTGTTAATCCTTTTATTCCATATGCAGCTTTACCTGTTGGTGCTGTCAGCAATACGGGAGGAAGTGACAGATCATCTATATCTGGTCTAAGATTTGCTATCCGAATTACAGATTGTGCTAATGCACGTATAAGCATTGACTTTCCAGCTCCCGCTGGTCCAGTGACAAATACCTTCATCGCAGGATGACCTTTTCCCCACAATTGACTTCTTATGACATTAGTTGTATGATATAAGAGTTGGCGTTGACCGTCGTTTAGACATCCGCAGTAGCGGCTCGTGAGTTAATATTCTGGGGAGACTTAAAATTATTTAACATAAACTATATACAACAATGAACAAGAAAAACCCTTTTATTGAAAATCTAATAATATTACAGTATTACATATTTAGTTAAAATTTTAAACTTTATTTAATATTAAATTTTTTTATAAACTAATTCAATTCTGCGATCTTTTTTATTTGCAAACTCGTCAATAATACTGTCTATAAAAGTTGGATCCTTTGCCATGTCACCCAGTAATTTTTTTTCAATCGCCATAGATGATAAACTTGAAAGTCGCTCATTGGTCATTGTGTTTCTGAGAAAAGTCTTAATACGTTTCAATGTACTCATAGACCGTTCACTAGAAGCTGTCGTAGACGGAATAGTTAATACTAATTGACAAAGTTTAGTAACTTGAGGATAAATATCTTTATGTAAATCACCTGCGAATTTCAAAGAAAAAGTAAAAAATAATAATATTTAGTTTGGGTGAATTATTATTACGTATACTTACTTTTTATTATACAATCTAAGAGTTCATGAGGAGGCAAATGTTTTTTTTCATCGGCATAAATAACAGCTAATTCATTACGTAAACGATCTGCATCAAAAGTATTAGGGTACTGCTGTAATAACTTGATAAACTTTGACTCAGGAAATTCGAAGTAATAGTTTTTAAACATTTTTTCATTTATAATCTCTACAAACTCTAGTTTTGGAAAATCTTCAAATCGTATGTTAATTTGAATGATTAATGAATCTAGTATTTCATATGTAATTTTACGCAATTCGTTTCGTTTTTTGTCTTCATACTCCAAAGTATTGTTTAATATTATTGCTTCGTTGCAACAGTTATTCACATTAGAATCATTTCTTAAATCGGTCAAATTTTTTTTTAAATTTTGAATTTCGGAAATGCAAGATTTTATATTCGAAAGGGATTTTGATTGAAGAAAATTAAATACATGATCTGTGTATAAAAAAACCTTGCTAAACAAAACCAAGAAATATACGAAGTTCGCATCATTAAGTTTGTCATAAAGACCAGATGCAGTACAAACGGATATAGGATCCCAACTTGGTTCTTCAGTTACGTGTAAAACGGCATTTTTTAGATCTAAAAAATGTTTTTTTATTGTAGAAGCAGCTCTCGAATGATAATTCCACCTAGTGTCAGATTGATTTGGAAGTTTAAAACCTTGTTCCCTTAACAATTCACTTCTTTTAGTAGACCGGCTAAAAAACGTATGGAACATAGTTAGATTGCAAATAAAGAGTTTTACTGACTTTATTGTTTTAGCTCCGTGTAACAATACTAAGTTCAACTGATGTGCGTAACAATGAATAAATAATGTATTTGGATAAATTTGCCTTATACGAAATTGTACACCACTTTTTTCTCCCGACATAACCGAAGCACCATCATAGGTTTTACATATAATTTTATTTCCAATTTCCCACTTATTAATTTCAGATAAAATTATATCTGCTAATCCAGAGGCTGTTTTATTCTTTGAAACGTCAAAAAAGCCTATAAATCGTTCTACAATATTTTGGTCGACAACATAACGAAAAATTATGCTCATTTGGGATCGGCACGATACATCAGTCGTTTCATCTGCTTGAATAGATACGTAATTAACGCTTTGTATTTCATTAAAAATTCTTGAATTTAAAACAGAAGTTACGCACTCAATCAAATCGTTCTGTATCAACTGAGATGTACCTTTAAATATTGTCGATGACAGTAAGTGCTCTTTAAGCAACTGCTCTTCTTGAGCCAGTAGATCGAGTAATTCTAGATAATTCCCCTTATTTAACGATTCATTATTTTCCCGATGGCCGCGAAAAGCAAGTTCTTGTTTGCCCAAAAAACAAACAACATGTATCATACGTGCAATTAAACGTCTATTTATACCGACCTGTTCGTTATGTTTTACAGCCGCAAGACGTCGACCTTCTGAAATCGCGTGTTCAATTCGTACTTTACCCAAGAGATGAAATTTTTCTTGGTTAGTTAAATGTTTTTGGGAAATAGCATGTTTTTCTGATTTCCTTAAAAAATTTTTTATAGTCGACAATCCATTAACACTCCATTCCTTTTCTCCTCCGAACATTACGCAAGTATAACAAAACATTTTATTTCTTTTATCACAACCAGTAAGCCATGGGAATTTATTGTACCAACTGTACTGAAATTGTCTAATATACTTACCTTCCTGATATGTTAATAATAAATGAGGAGTCGGACGATTAAGTTTAATTTGATTTTTTTGTTCATAAGTTAAATTATTAAAACCACTAGTTAGTAATATGTCTAATATATTTTCTTTTTGCATTTTTAAAATAATTTAAAATAAAACAAATATCAAATAGAAAAAAATATAAGACCCTATAATAAACGCGTTATAGTTAATAAATATTTTAATCATAAATGTACATTAAATTATGACGGCGACTAAGAAGTAAGAACGGCGCACGGTACGGCAATTATTGTCGTGAGCCCAGTCTCAATAGAGTCTATAATACGCAGCTTATTCTCCCTGCCCCCTCCGTCCCTACATCAAACCGGCCGTACTATATTTTACATGTTATGATTGAGACTGTCGGGCGGCAGTTTCACTGTAACGGCGACCGTCACCGTCGTCGATAAAACTAAAATAGCATTTCTATTAAAATAACTATTTATAGGTTTTAGACTTGGTGGCTTTCAATTTATAATAATAAACAAAGAAAACGATATAAATTATATAATATTATATTTTCAATTCAAATAAAAATATTTTTATGCATTTTTATTTTAATTAATTATTATTTACAAGTAACTGGGTTTTTTTAAGGGGGAGACTCAGTCTCAAAGTCTCCCCTGACGAGCCGCCCCTGGACATCCGATTAAGTCTTTAAACTGTTCATTGTCTATCAGGTGCACTATTATCTTACCATCATCTTTAGGTGAATCTACATCTGATGTATTGGTATTTTCAACATAATCTCCAACATCGTTTATTAGTACATCGTCTGGTACCCAATCTTCATTGTCTACAAGCTGATTATTGTTACGGCCTTGTTCTCCTTCTATTTGAATTTCATTATCGTCTAATTGGGTTTCTTCTACTTTATTAAACTGTTGGTACAACTTTTTTATTTGATCAATGTTTGTTTCATACACTTGTTTACAGTTAATATCTAACAAATCAGTTTTTTCATCGCGCCATGGTAAAAATAACATAATATTTTCTCTGTAAAAGTCTTGTTCATTTTTATCCACATTAAACCTAACATACCGTATGATTTTTCTGATTTTACGTTTATGTATATACTTGTTTGGTTTTCCGATTAGAGTGGAGTCAATCGGATAAGTGGTATCAGGTTCATTATCAGTGTCAGAATCAGAACTGTTGTTAGCCGGTTTTTTTTTTACCACTAACTTCATAATTGGAGCCAAATTCTGCTAAAGTTACATCTTCAAGACTGTGTGGTCTACATGAATAGTATTCATTGGGACCGTCAAAAAAAATGTCGTCAAATTTTGGATCCATTTCTCCTCTAACTGCCATTGGTTTCAACATTCGAGTTCTTTTATCAGGATGGCTAGTGTTTATAAATATATACCCAGTTGAAGTATTGCATTGCTTCATACCTAAGCAAGTATACACTGCTTCCTGTGCAGAGATTTCTTGACTCCCTGAAAAAGTTGACGCTATTTTTTTCAGTTGTTCTTTAACCGATAAATCAGTAGAAGACTTAAGATTTTCGACAATGTCCCGCATTAGTTTTGATATTCCACGTTGGCTTTTTCCAATATACTCGATTACATATCTAACACAAGAATAAACGTCCAATATGAACTGTATATCCATGTTAGATTGCCATAACGGAAATAATTTTTCATTGAATCCAGAAATCATTCGTTGTTTTATTGTACGTTTTAGAAAAACTGTTGGCCGTCTGATAACAGTTCGAATAATGGATTTATATTCATTAACATCTTTAATTGACAATTTTTGTAAAATGTCTTCTAATGATGGATCTGAAGATGAATCACTGTCTTTGAAGTCCCTGAGGTATTGCAGAAGTTTTTCATATTGTAGTGTACGAATTTTTCTTGTGATCGGATTACTTATGTCTTCTTTTAACGGAGTCAATATACAGGTTTCATCCATTGGCGGATATGGTATGTTGAAGCGACACTTTTTCATTTGTTTGTCTTTGTCAGTTCTGTAACAAGTGTGTGTATGGCTATGAGTATTTTTATGCAAATACATAAAACAATTTGCACATTGCTTGCAATGAGTTTTTGAACTAATACTTTGCATTTAAAAAACAAGTTAGATGAGTCCGATGCAAACCTTCGATCTACGTTCAGCAGTTCAGACCTTACTACTTTTGAGTAATTTTTTAAAGGTGATTTATTTGTACGTGGATGCCCACCAAATAAATCAGGAAAAGCTTTTTCCTCTGCATGGTCATCAATAAGAATAGATAACGGTTTCATGCCTTCGCCTGGTGCAAAAGAAACAAAATCATAGTTTTCAATCATAGTGTCCATTGATCCCGGATTGATTGGTTCAATATTTGTGTCTTCATCGTCTGTTTCTTCACTTTCGTGATCCGAGCTGTTTTCTAAACTTTTTGTTGTTTCTGACACATGCGCCAGCCAATTTTTGTCTATTACAGCATCTTTATATAGAGGTTTTTTAATCAAATCATTCAATGCTAATACTACTAATGATGGTCTGACAATTTGATAAAGATAATGCTGTTTAAAGCACGATTTTCTTTTTAATTTTACCTTCATCATCTTAACTGCAGCTAAATTTTCAGCACGCCTTGGCAAAATAGATGTAGTCTTAGTCAGATCTATTGGAACATTGATAACGTTACCTTTAATTTTCAGCTGTCCATCACTGCGAAGACATTTGAAATTTTCATAAACGGTAATCTAAGGGAAACCATTTGCTTTTCTATTTGATTTAATTGCGTAACTGAAGACGGAACACTGTTTAACTCATAACCATTTCCTATGTACAACGGAGGAACTTTGGATTTTTTATATGTGGAAGACAACTGGAACATATCGTCACAGTATTCTTGGCATCACTTGGAATTGACATCCCCAATCGACTGAAGATATCAGAGTTGCATTTATTGACACTGGATGGGAAACGTAATCTATGACACGAATAACATTTTTCTGATAAACCTTGAGACCTTTTCAAAATATATTCAGATATCAAAACATCTTCCTTCTGCCTAGTTTCATTTAATTTTTGCCGTTCTCTTTTTTTATAAGATATTGAATTTGGTGTTTTCTTTTTAGTAGATACATTTTGACATAGGCTACTATCTGATGGTAATCTTCGCTTTCTCATGTTTCGAACATTTTGAATTTGATATGTTTTTTTTGAAAACTGGATTTTCCATTCGTTTCAATCTGTTCTTCACACTGGCAACCTTGTTTGCATTTTTTATAACTGGATCTTGCAATCGTTTCAACATGCTCTTACGACTGGCGATCTGGTTGGCTTTTTTAACATCCGGATCTTGCAGTCGTTTCAACATGCTCTTACGACTGGCGATCTGGTTGGCTTTTTTAACATCCGGATCTTGCAGTCGTTTCAACATGCTCTTACGACTGGCGACCTGATGTGCTTTTTTAACATCCGGATCTTGCAGTCGTTTTAACATGCTCTTACGACTGGCGACCTGATGTGCTTTTTTGAAATCCGGATCTTGCAATCGTTTCAACATGCTCTTACGACTGGCGATCTGGTTGGCTTTTTTAACATCCGGATCTTGCAGTCGTTTCAACATGCTCTTACGACAGGCGACCTGATGTGCTTTTTTGAAATCCGGATCTTGCAATCGTTTCAACATGCTCTTATGACTGGCGATCTGGTTTGCTTTCTTTAAAACTGGGTCTTCCAATCGTTTCAATGTACACTTCAAATTAAGTAATTTTATTTGATTTGTAACAACAATATCTTGAGATGCACGACATAGTTGTTTTCTTAATTATCTTTTTCAAGTTCATGTACATGAACACTTTGGTTTTCACGGGATCGTTTCTTATTTTCTTTATTTTTAAGTGCACGTTTTGATAGTCGGCCCATTTTGAAAAAAAAAAAAAATACAATACGAAAACGAAAAAAAAATACAAACAGAATACTTAATTTATGATACAAAAAACTAATTCCCAAACAATGAGAATTGTAAAAAAAAAAAATAAAATAAAAAACTGAAAATTACTTCTGACAACCTAAAAAAAACAAACAAGGTTAGTTCATATCAACAAAAAATGAAAAAAGTTACAGCAGAAAATTACCTTAACTAAACACAGCAAAATCAAAACCTTAATTGTCACAGGATTTCTAAGGTTCTAAAAAAATAAAAATTGTTTAATTGTAATAAAAACCCATACGATAAAAACAAATAAATGTAATAGTAACTAAAAGATTATAAATGAGACATAATAAACACCCCCCTAAACATTTAATAATACATTTGTCGATTAACTTTATGGTGGTGTTAGAAATAGTACTCTAAGCCAGAGATTCCCAACCCGTGGTACGCGTACCACTAGTGGTACGTGGAAAGCTCGTAGGTGGTACGCAAAGAAATTTTAACTTAAATTTTTTTTTACTTTCATAAATATCCAACAATAAAAAAAAATGTTAAGAAATTAATGAATCATAAAAATATACGTTAAAAAAAATTTGACTCCTAATTTAGTTTTAGAATTGAAGTGGTACGCGTATTGATTGAAAAAGTGTCTGGTGGTACTCAATGATAAAAAGGTTGGGAATCCCTGCTCTAAGCTATAATTGAAACATAGGATTCCTTGATCTGACAATGTCGCCTAAGCTCATGGCTTTTAATAAACTTTTTTCACAGACCGTGAAACACAATATAACAGAAATTATATGTATATAGAGTGTAACAATAATACACATGAAAAACAGAGAATTAACAGTATGCAGAGTAACATAACATTTCAATTAAAAATTTTAAAAGAAGAAAAAATATATACAAGTTGGTAAGTTACATCAATCAGTTATTTCTGTTACATCCTGTATTATATAATACCATCCAATCCAATAAATAATAAATATTAACATAGTATATAATTATAGTATACACTAAACATACTGAATATTTATGTTTATAGTATATATATCACTATGTACATTGATTATTATTGGTTATAGTTAGAACATTTTGAAACTAATTTAGTTTTAAAAAATATTTTATATATTTATAATGAAAATAATTGGTTGTATAATTTTTAGAACATTTAATTATTATTGATATTCATGTGTATAAAACTTCATATAAAAGTGCCATGAAATATATGGTATAGTTTGATGTACGAGTATGTATGTATCGTGATAACATAAAATTACCTTAATTCGATCCAAAGAATCTGCAACGAGGAATTTGAGCAGCAATGTATCTTATGTATCAGATCTAAATCGAAATGATGTATGTTAGCAAAAATAAATATAAATTAAAAATAATTAAATATTAGTAGTATCACTTATTTATATAGTCATTTTTGACTATACATTGATGTAACATTAATAGGTTATGTTATTATAGCTTATGTTTGTAATAAAAATCGGTATCATACTTTAGTGCAAGGAGTAATTGTATTAAATTAACTTAATTATTATAAGTCAAATACTGTCAAATGTATTTAACCCTTAATTTTAAAACCATAGACCTAAGTTTTCATAAAAATTGAATTAATTTTTCTATAAGTCGTGATATATATCTTATATATAAAAATGAATCGCAAAATTTGGTAAGCGCAAAACTCAACAACGCCTGGACCGATTTCGCTCATTCTTTTTTTGTTTGGGTCGTAATTGTCAGGAGAAGGTTCTTACGGACGAAAAATTTGAGAAAGTTATCGGATTAGAGAAATATGACGAGGTGGTGATGAAATTACAGAGGCGCCATCTATCCAGCAAATAGTCAACTAAATTATTTTTGGTAGTCAATGGCAACCATTTAAATAAAATAAATCATTTATTTAAAATGTTTTTAAAAATGCATGCAAATAGACATACAAACAACGCAAATGTTTGCAAATGTTCGTTGAAGTCCAAGGATGGTTTTTACGGCTAGAAAAATTAGAATTGTTGCTGGAAAAACCCTGAAAATAGCCCTTTTCTTTTTAAAATAGCCCTTCCTATAATATTTATAATATAATACTGATCGTATCCATGGCAACCAACAATCGTGTTTTGTGCAGAGTGTTTAGTTAGTTAGTGTTTGTTTAGTTCGTGATTAGTGAAAAAATAATTTATATTTGATATGCCTCCTATAAGACGAAGCAATTTAGGTAGAAGAACCAGAAATGCTACAAACCAAGCTAATTACCGATCTAATTCACAAACGCGTGAAGCGCGAGCAAGTTTGAATCGAGCTGCTTTTAGTTACGATGTGTCAATTGACTACAGTAACTACCAATGTGTGTTATTGGTTCTATGAACTCGGTTTGCTCACACTGTAAGGCATTAAAATACAAAAACGAAGCCAATGGATTGTGTTGCGCAAATGGTAAAGTGAAATTGATACCATTGGATCCACCACCAGAACCATTGTACTCATTGGTTTCAGGAATAGGAACAGATTCTATACACTTTTTGACAAATATCCAACAATATAACAATTGCTTTCAAATGACTTCATTTGGGGCAACAAATGTAGTTCGGGAAAATTTTATGCCAACTTTCAAGGTATGTATTATAGCAGTTACTCATAATTATTTTAGCGAACAAAATTTTCTGTCACCAAAGTTAAGATGTGTCACTAATCTTCAATTTCTTAATCATTACGAAATATATCACTTAGTCATCATATTATATGGTGTTTCAGTTTCAGTGACACTTTTATTATATTTTATATTTGATAGATATTAGTTAAAACTAAATATATACTTTTTAAGATCAAATATTATTAAGTTTGATCACCGACAATCCATTAATTTATACCACACCATAATAATTTTTTTTATTTACAGATACAAGGGCAAATATATCACAGAGCAGGTTCACTGTTACCAGTGTCAGATAGCGACAACAAATTCCTGCAAATTTATTTTATGGGCAATTCACCACAAGAAATTGATCTGCGTTGTGCACATAACAATTTAGTAAAGAGGTCTATTGTAGAACAATTACAAACTTTATTTCATCAGCACAATCAATTGATTATATTGTTTAAAACTGCCCTGGATCTGATGCCATCCGATAATCACAAAATTGTAATCAGAGCTGATAAAACACCTGCAGGTCAACATACAAGACGTTTTAATGCACCAACTATTGATGAAGTTGCTATCGTTGTAGTTGGAGAGAAAACTTGGAATCCCGTGATATTGTTTTACGTCGTCGGAATGATCAATTACAACGTATAAAGGAAACACACCGCTCATATGATGCACTGCAATATCCCATTATTTTGGCAAGGTGAAGATGGCTACGATTTCTCAATAAAAATGATAAATCCCATTGCAGGTAACTAAAATATTAGTTTAGCTATGGCGATAATATCTCAGTCATTATATTATGTATTTTAATTTTATATTTGAATGTTATTAAAACAAAATCTATTTACAGGTTCTGAAACCAACAAAAAAGTCAGTTCAATGAACTATTATTCATACCGCCTAATGATTCGGGAAAATGAAGATAATCACATATTGAAATGTCGGCGATTATATCACAAATATGTTGTTGACATGTATGTTAAAATTGAAACGGAAAGATTAACATTCATCAGGTTGAATCAAACCAAACTCCGATCTGAAGAGTATATTCACCTTCGAGATGCGATTAATACTGATGGAAATGCACAGAATGTCGGTCGGATGACTATTCTTCCAGCAACATACATCGGAAGCCCTCGGCATATGCACGAATATGCTCAAGATGCCATGTCGTATGTTCGTCATTATGGTACAGCAGATTTGTTCATCACATTTACATGCAATCCGCAATGGATAGAAATCAATCAGGAGTTATTCTCTGGGCAATCACCCATTGATCGTCATGATATTACAGCCAGAGTCTTTAGACAAAAGTTGAAATCTTTAATGGATTTCATCGTAAAACATAATGTGTTTGGTGAGACACGCTGCTGGATGTATTCTGTGGAGTGGCAGAAACGAGGATTGCCACATGCACACATTTTGATTTGGTTGGTTGAAAATATAAGGCCAAATGAAGTTGATGCAGTGATATCAGCTGAAATCCCTAATGTACAAGTAGATCCTGGATTGCATGAGGTAGTTATCAAAAACATGATACATGGTCCCTGTGGAACTCTTAATCAAAATTCACCGTGTATGATGGATGGTAAATGTTCAAAACGATATCCACGGACATTAATATCGGAAACAATTACTGGTAATGACGGTTATCCATTGTATCGTCGCAGATCGACAGCAGACAATGGAAAATCAACAATTGTAAAATTAAATCAACAAGATATTGAAATAGATAATCGTTGGATTGTTCCATATTCACCCATTTTATCAAAGACATTCAAAGCACACATCAACGTTGAATCTTGCCATTCAGTGAAATCTATTAAATACATTTGCAAATATGTAGCCAAAGGGAGTGATATGGCTGTGATTGGAATTGGTGCAGAGAATTCCAATGATGAAGTTACCCAATACCAAATGGGCCGCTATGTCAGTAGTAATGAAGCAGTTTGGCGAATATTTTCTTTTCCTATTCATGAGAGACACCCTTCTGTTGTTCACTTAGCTGTGCATTTAGAAAATGGACAAAGAGTGTATTTTACAGCACAGAACGCAGTACAAAGAGCTGCTCAGCCACCATCTACTACATTAACCAGTTTTTTTGAGACATGCCAAAACGATGATTTCGCACAAACATCGCTATATTCTGAAATGCCAAAATATTATACCTGGAATCAATCCTCAAGGAGATTTATACGACGGAAACAAGGAAAACCAGTTCCAGGATATACAGATGTATATTCCACCGATGCGATTGGCCGGATTTATTCAGTACATCCAAGCAATGATGAATGTTTTTACTTACGACTGCTATTAGTCAATGTACGTGGCCCAACATCATTCCAACAGTTACGAACTGTTGATGGTGAATTGTGTGTATCCTACAGAGAAGCCTGTCAACGTTTGCAATTGCTTGAAAATGACGCTCATTGGGATCAAACTCTCAATGATGCTGTAATATCATCACACGCTCATCAAATATGAACATTGTTTTCTATAATCATATCTACATGCTTCCCATCAAACCAATTGATTTGTGGATCAAGTACAAAGATTATATGTGTGATGATATTTTGTATCAAATACAGAATAGAATGGGAAATCCAAATATACAAATCAGTGAAGAAATTTACAATGAAGCATTGATTTCAATTGAGGACATGTGCTTGATAATGTCAAACAAACTATTAATTCAATTAGGCCTGACCGCGCCCAATCGTCCAATGCATGACGCTTTTACCAAGAGTTGCATCGAGAAAGACTGTATGATCTCAACGATTTGAAAGAATTAATTCAAACAAATCTTCCACTGTTAAATGAACAACAGAAGTATGTATTTGAAACTCTTATGAAAGTAACAAATGATGAAACTGGAGGGATTTACTTCTTAGATGCACCTGGTGGTACAGGAAAAACTTTTTTGATTTCATTAATATTAGCAACAATTCGCTCACAAAATAAAATTGCACTTGCACTCGCTTCGTCGGGAATCGCAGCAACTTTGCTTGAAGGTGGTCGAACAGCCCATTCAGCACTAAAATTGCCATTAAATATGCATAGCAATGAAACTCCAACCTGCAACGTTTCGAAGAACTCTGCAATGGCAAAGGTTTTGCAGCAATGTAAATTGATTGTTTGGGATGAATGCACGATGGCACATAAAAAATCTTTGGAGGCTTTGGACAGAACCTTAAAAGATCTACGGAGCAATAATAACCGATTTGGTGGTGCAATGATTTTATTAGCAGGAGATTTTCGTCAAACATTGCCGGTGATTCCACGATCAACGCCAGCTGATGAACTCAATGCATGTCTAAAGTCCTCCAGTTTGTGGAAACATGTCAAAGTACTTCATTTAAGCAAGAATATGCGTGTCGAGTTGCAAAATGACCAATCTGGAAACATATTCTCTAAACAACTCATTGACATTGGTAATGGCAAATTTCCTATAGACATGTTGACTGGCTGCATTAACTTTCCTCTAAGTTTTTGTCAGTTAACTCGATCAAAAGATGAACTTATTCAGAAGGTGTTTCCAGATGTTTCTCAAAATTACAGAAACCATGATTGGTTGAGCGAACGAGCTATACTGGCTGCAAAAAACATAGATGTAAATGAATTAAATTTCAAAATTCAAGAACAAATTACAGGCGAATTGATGATATATAAATCAGTTGATTCGGCTACTAATCAAGATGATGTAGTCAACTATCCACCGGAATTTTTAAACTCGCTGGATTTGCCAGGATTGCCACCTCACAATCTTCAATTAAAGGTTGGATCGGTGGTTATAATGTTGCGAAATATCAACCAACCGCGTCTTTGCAACGGTACACGGTTAGCGATAAAAAAATTACTAAACAATGTGATAGAAGCAACTATACTCAAAGAAAGTATAAAGGAGAAGATGTTCTCATACCGCGCATCCCAATGATTCCGACTGATGTGCCATTTGAGTTTAAACGACTACAGTTTCCAGTGCGTCTTGCTTTTGCTATGACTATAAACAAGTCACAGGGGCAATCATTAAGTGTTTGTGGTATTAATCTAGAAAACCCATGTTTCTCACATGGTCAATTGTATGTTGCCTGTTCCCGTGTTGGAAAACCATCAGATTTGTTTATCTATGCGCCAGGTAATCAAACCTGGCGAAACCTTTTGAAGATTAGTGACACATCTTAACTTTGGTGACAGAAAATTTTGTTCGCTAAAATAATTATGAGTAACTGCTATAATACATACCTTGAAAGTTGGCATAAAATTTTCCCGAACTACATTTGTTGCCCCAAATGAAGTCATTTGAAAGCAATTGTTATATTGTTGGATATTTGTCAAAAAGTGTATAGAATCTGTTCCTTTCCTGAAACCAATGAGTACAATGGTTCTGGTGGTGGATCCAATGGTATCAATTTCACTTTACCATTTGCGCAACACAATCCATTGGCTTCGTTTTTGTATTTTAATGCCTTACAGTGTGAGCAAACCGAGTTCATAGAACCAATAACAACACATTGGTAGTTACTGTAGTCAATTGACACATCGTAACTAAAAGCAGCTCGATTCAAACTTGCTCGCGTTTCACGCGTTTGTGAATTAGATCGGTAATTAGCTTGGTTTGTAGCATTTCTGGTTCTTCTACCTAAATTGCTTCGTCTTATAGGAGGCATATCAAATATAAATTATTTTTTCACTAATCACGAACTAAACAAACACTAACTAACTAAACACTCTGCACAAAACACGATTGTTGGTTGCCATGGATACGATCAGTATTATATTATAAATATTATAGGAAGGGCTATTTTAAAAAGAAAAGGGCTATTTTCAGGGTTTTTCCAGCAACAATTCTAATTTTTCTAGCCGTAAAAACCATCCTTGGACTTCAACGAACATTTGCGAACATTTGCGTTGTTTGTATGTCTATTTGCATGCATTTTTAAAAACATTTTAAATAAATGATTTATTTTATTTAAATGGTTGCCATTGACTACCAAAAATAATTTAGTTGACTATTTGCTGGATAGATGGCGCCTCTGTAATTTCATCACCACCTCGTCATATTTCTCTAATCCGATAACTTTCTCAAATTTTTCGTCCGTAAGAACCTTCTCCTGACAATTACGACCCAAACAAAAAAAGAATGAGCGAAATCGGTCCAGGCGTTGTTGAGTTATGCGCTTACCAAATTTTGCGATTCATTTTTATATATAAGAGATACCTAAACTTAAAAAATACAAAACAAGGTTATCCTTAAGTTTTTCTTCAAATAACTAAAAAAAAAACTCGTCAGATTCGGAAAATTTTTTATAAACGTCTGAAATTAAAATGTTTACAAAATTTCGTAAAATAACAATTTATCAAAAAACGATTATTACAAGTTTTGCTTACAATAATTATGAAAAAAAAAATCAAGTGTAAGTCAAAACATTTTTATGAGTGTTTAATGTTTATTTTCATGATATCAAAAATGCATGTGAATATAACGTTTCTAGGAATTTTTTTGTTATTTTTCTACATATTTAATTTTCGAAATATTTCGCTTATTTTTAAGCTATTTATAGACATTTTAAATATTCCATTTTTTTTCTATATTGTTTGAAAGTGGAAATTTTATTAAGTCGTCATAACTCCATATTATTAAGGGAAACTTATTAACACTTTACTAACAAATAATATATATTAGGCTCACACATCGTCTCTGTTCAAAACCTAAAACGTATAATGAACGCATAACTATATGAAAGTATAAGTGTATAACATAAAAGTAAATCAATAAATACAATTCAGGAACAAATCAAAATTGCAAATTGATAGTTGCGTAATAAATAATAACATATAAATTAAAATAATTATTAATTACAAGCGTTAAATACCTGGGTGCTATTAACATTATATAAACTTTAGGTATTATACTCACCAGAATCACGATGTAATTTGATAGGTATAGACAAAACTGGATGATGAGACACGAGTACCTGCCACATAAACAGCATAAAACAGCCTGAATCGAAATCAAAAATAAAATATGTACTTGACGAAATACTGCCGATCACTATGTATGTAGGAAGATAATATAATATAAAACCCATTAATTCGGTATTCGGTATCATTTCTTTGCGCGTCTCCGCAATTCCTTAAGATAACTATTGCGATTTCAAAAGTACGAAAAACTTGTTATTTAATGATGACCAGTATTCTATGGCGATAGACGGTAATAAATTATATGATAATCTCGATGATAATGTTGTATTAGGTACAAATTTGACAAGTGATCTAGTTATATAGATTAATTGAGGGACAAACCACACATTTATTTAAGTACACACGTAATATAACGAAAATTATTAATATTGGAAGTGGTGGTTTGGTCAGCGGCATTACTAATTTGTTATAAGCTCAATCTCATTTTCGTCACGAAGCTCGACAGAACAAAATAAAAAGTAAGTAAAATATTCACTTTTTTTTTACACCTGGCTACGTATTACTATTAGAATTTCTTTAAATTCTACATGTATTATACGAATATTAAAATTTTATTATTTAATTAACTATGGCCATTATTGGCGGTAAGGGTGGAAAGTATAAGGTGTTAAACAATAGGGTAAAGTAAAAGCTGGGCACTAACTAGTTAGTTTTAATTCATATTAACTATAACTTAACTAGTTTAATTTAATGTGTAAAATAGTCTAATCTAGCTCGTTAGAAAATAAAGTAGCTACCTAGTTATTATTATAATTGTATTATATTATGTATTATTATTTAATATTAATATTTTAAGATGTTCACCTTTCATGTTCTAATAACCAATAAATGATATTATACCAATTAATTTTCAAGAAATTGAAATTATTACTTACTTAATTAGAACATTTTGACCAAACTACTAGGTATTTATTTCAATTTTTCAGTTTAAATCAATAATTGAAGTTAGATAACTTATTATTTACAATTTAACAAAAAAAAAGTTTTTTAATCTATAAAAAACTAACTTCTAACTTCTACTCTAACTTTAGTTACTATTTTCACCAAACTAACTTCTAACTAAGTTAGAAATTTTGACAGTTTCAGAAACTAACTTATATTCTAACTTAATTAATTTTTTTATTAAAGTAACTTAAATTCAACTAGTTGAAAAAAATTACTAACTTGCCCAGCTTTGGTTTAAGTTAAACACGTGTGGGTATTTGTGCCATGGCTTTGTCGCTAAAATTCCTGAATGATCACCCATCCGGGAACTAGCGACGTCGGGTGGTGCTTAACCGCGGTATCTGTTCGGTGACGGCGGCCAACCACTATGCCCACCGTGGCACAAAACGTTTTATAAATGCTAAATGGGTAACACACATACATTTAATAATAACAGAAAAAAATTCTTAATGCAACCCTTAAGAATACAATTTGTAAATAATATTTAAATAGGTAGCCAATCAACATAGAAAAACATAAGTGCTTTTTAAAAGTCAACAACTCTTTTTGCTTGAAACCTATAACCATATTTAAATATAATAAGTGAAAAATATCTGGTGACATTACCATCAGAGAAAAAGCCCAGTACCAACTGATGAACTAAATAATACATTTTTTATTATACTAGTGTACCTACATTTTATTGACTAATCCAAATTAAACTATTTAAAACTAATTGTTTCTCCGGAATTTTATTTGCCTACAGCATCGGCTTTTTATTCCGAATAAGAATTTTTACAAATAACCACCATTATAATATTTAAATTTACATTATTAATTCTGTAATTTTACAATAAACACTGTTATTTAAATTTGTCTAGATGGCATATATAACCATCCATAATAATTACTATGGGATGGAGCCCCCCAAAACTACGTCAGAGAGTAAGCAAGCCCAAAATTTAATTATTTTTTATAAATTGTGTTTTAATTTCAATTTGTTTTTTTTTTAGAAACTGTTGTTGCAAATGCCACAAGTGTAGCAAATGCTACAAGTGTAGCAAATGCTACAACAAGTGTAGCAAATGCCATAAAAAAAAAAAAAATTACAAACCAAGTATGTATAAGTGTACTAATATAGTGTTAAAATTAATGAATTTCTCATATTAAATTGATTTAAATTATTTTAAAGAATGCCACGTTTGCAAAAAAAACCACAGAGGGCCCTGTAAGGCCACAACTCAACCAAAAAAAAAAATAAAGAAAAGTAAGTATATTTGGACAAATGTATTTTAATGATTAAATGATTATTATACTTAAAGAATAATGGCAATGTATATTATTTTTTAACTAGAATGCCAAGTTTGCTGTAAATGGCATTTTGGTGATTGCTGGTGGCAGGATGCAACACATGTGACTGGTGATTGAGGAGGGACGTTCTTAACGAACAAAGACGTAAAGTAAGTTTTCAGTACTTACCTATGTATATTATTTGCAATTACACATATAACAAGGTGGTTTTATATTTTCTATAACCATCTAGTAATCAAACCTAAAAAAAAAAAAATTAAATATATAACATTCAAATAACAGTATTTTTAAATTTTCAAATATGAGTATTAGTGGTTGTCATTTTATGAGCTTATATCCTATTGTTTAAACAACAAGCAATTAGGTACCAATATTTAAAAAATAATAATAACAAATGTATCAGTATAAAGGTTAACACATTTATTTTCTTACCGAAATTGGAACTAAATCATTTGAACTCATATTATTTAATTTCTGCTTTTTAGAGTTAGAACAATTAAAATTAAAAACAATTTCTATTTGAATCAGCAATCCCTAATGCATTTAGACTTTAGTCATAACGATTTAACAGGATACCTAAGTTATTATTTATTTACATGAAATATTAATAAATGATAGGTATAATATTTTACAAAAGAACAAAATAACTAATTAGTAAGTTTAGGTTTTAACAGTGTCGGTTTTGCCCACCCAGCTACCCGGCGATTGCTGGGGGCCACTGAACGTTTAATATATTAGGGGCCCATATCTAAATGAAAAGAATATTAAGTTAACTTGCGACTCGGATTAGGTTAGGTTACTCGGATTCCCATCGAATCAGTTTGTAAACATTGAACCATTGATTATAAATACTAGTATTTAATATTATATTATTTATTTACTGGGTACCTGTATTATAATATTATTAAAATGTATTAAAAGTATTATTTTAAATTTGTATATTTTATTTAATTATTTAATGATAAAGAATTGTAAATTCATATTAAATGTACACGGAAAATGCAATTATTACCTTTATTTTATATGATTATAAATATTATAAATGTAAGAAACCTTTTTTTGTTTTTTATAAGAGAGCCCTTGTAAATTACTACCGGGGTTGTGGCTTATAAAGGTTATAATGTTATAGGTGTCTGCATAGAACAATAGTATCTGTAGAATATTATAACCTTATTAATGAAACAATCATTTTTTTTTTTTTAATTTAACCCCAAACCAGTACATAGCCAAAATAAATAGGTCACTGTCAGCATTGATATTTATTTAAACATATGATAGTTGATAAATTTAATAAATGTTGGTATTGGGAGAGACTTTTTTGGGGGGCTTACATTCTAATTAAATCATCATAACTTTTTATCAACTACCTACAATTTAAAAGATACTAATATAATAAGATACTAAAAGATAGTCTATATTAGAAATGTAGGTACTTCAAATTTGCAGAAGCCTTGCATAAAAAGCTAAAAGTGTACAAAACTCTTTTTGTTATCATAGTCAATTAGTAGGTATTATGTTTATTATGTTAAAACGATTGTATTGCTTTAAATTACAATTAATGCGAATACTATTAAATTATGTTATAGGCAGATACTCCTACTCCGATCACCAGTCTCATGGCATCAATGGAGATAAACCAGGTCCGGTCATGAATTTAAAAAAAAAAAAATGTATAAAAAAAAAAAAATTGGAATAAAGAAAATTTAAAAAAAAAACTGTAAATGTTATTCATTTTAGTTTTTAAAATACATATTACTAGGTTTATAAAAAAAAATTCTAAAAATATGCCAAATTTTACTATACCTGGTTAGGTTAGGATTGAGTTTTACTGTTTGTAGCAGGCACATAATATATTTTGGCCCAAATATCACACTATCACAGTATGATTAATATCTACTGCATAATAGGTACATATGTACATAGTACATTAATACAGCTTCGATTAACGTCAGGGTTGTAGGACCTGAAAATGTAGGTGCATTTTGTTAAGTAACTCAATGTATACCACCATATCAAGAAAATACTCACCGAAAACACTACAAGTGTTAGTAATAAATTGAATGGTTGTATTGCAATGTCTAAATTTACATCGAGCCAACGTAGATCGCCCATAATCACAACAGTTTGCGTGGGATTCATTAGAGATGTTTTGTAAGGTGTTGGTCCAAATGTTTTTCATTTCGAAGACACAACTTAAGTCGAGTTCAAATGTCGTGTTACGTATTTTATATTTGATACACGGGTAATAAAATATTGGTAACATGTCACCTACAAGTTGAATTTATTTAACTCTCCACAACATGGTATAATATGGACCCAGATTAACAATTTCAAAAAAACTTACATCAATCGCATGACTGACCAATATTTTATTCTCAAACATAAATTATTATTAAGCAACTACCTACGTTGATAAATTAAACCAATCACTGGTTATTTAGTATTCTAACTAACAATTTAAACAATATTATGTAATAAAAACAACTGCGGCGTAATTAATTAAAAAAAAAATAGAAGTTCAACTCACGAGGAATTAGAAAACAATAATTACAGTTCCCCATTCGGTAATATAAAATATTATATAGTATGCAAGAAATGTGTTAACCTAACCTAACTTTTAACGTAAGTATTAATTGATAGTTGATAACATAGAAAAGAATAGTGAATAGTTAATACCAATGTTCTTTTTCTATTGTTGAAACACGGACCAAGAAAAATATAATATATATATATATCTTAGTCCGTGGTTGAAACTAGGGTCTATACATAGATATATAATATAAACTAAATATCTATTATATATATCTATATATTTATTTATATTACATATCTATGGGTCTATACTCTATAGTACATTCCTCCATATAATTATACAATATAATATTTTGGAATTAACGATTGCCAGCATAAACAAACTTGCTTGTTCCCTCGTTATCACTGCCCACTATCAGACATAACTCACATGGTTCCGGAGGGAAATTAAAGCGGCAATTCAAATATTCAAGATTCTAACTATACTCGCGGATTTTTAGACAATGAGTAAAAAAAAGAAAATTCAAACATTTAAGTAAAAGATTCAAGATCCTACGATCAGTAAATTTTTAAAAATAACAAAAATCGAAAAATTTTTAGTAGTAAAAAGTTATTTGACACGTTAGTTTTTGGTTTCAAATTAAAACCTAACTTAACTTAAATTTAATCACTCCTAACATTTTTTTAATTGAATAATCCTCAAACTTTTCTATAATTATTCTAAGCTTAACTTATGGACAGCATAGTATTAAATTTTCAATTCTTAGCTTTTGATGGTAAGTAAAACATTTATAAATTTTTAACTACCAAATAGTTAACAAATATTCATGATTTCAAATTTCAGTTGTCTATTAATAGCTCAAAAAAATTCAAAATATTTTGAAAATTAAATCACGTAAAGGAAACGCCAATCTTAATAACTGGTAAAATTTTCAAGTATCTACGACTTATACTTTTTTTCGAAAAATAACAAATATTAAAAAATCGTTTGAGGATAAATCGTTATCGTTACGCTATTCGTTAAAAATTTAAAATTCAAACGCACAAAATTTTTCTATAATAATGCTTCGAGTTTCTCTATAGATACTTGAAGGAAAACTTATGGACAACTTAGTGTTATATTTTTAATCGTTAGTTATATAAACAACAAATTTTATGAATTTTTAACTACAAAATAATTTGCAAATATTCATGCTTTTGACGAATTTTTGTCAATATTTGAACTTCAAATGCTAATAAAAAAAAATTGTGCCTATGTATTCTTATAATTTTTTAATCACTATAAGAATAACTTATGAGGAACTTTGTATTAAATTTTCAAGTATTTTGATAGGGCCAAAAAAATTTTATCGACAAAAGAAAAATTGAAAATTTCAGTTGTCTATAATTAGCTCAAAAAAAGTCATAATATTTTGAAAATTAAATCACGTAAAGAAAACTCCAATCTAAATAACTGGTAAAATTTTCAAGTATCTACGACTTATACTTTTTGAATAATAACAAATATTTAAAATTGTTTGAGGATAAATCGTTATCGTTACGCTATTTCGTAAAAATTTAAAATTCAAACACTCATAAAAATTTTTGTCTGAATCCGGTAGAGTTTTTTTTTACAGATATTTGTAGAAAAATTTATGGAGAACCTTGTACCAAATTTTCAAAACTTAGTATAAAAAGAAAAAAATTTTATGATTTTTCAACTTCAAAATTACTTGCAAATTTTCGCGTTTTCGACAGATTTCGTAAAAATTTGAACTATAAACGCTTATAAAAAAAATTGTGACTAACGATTTTTAATTTTTTTTAGCTACATTAAAAACAACTCATAAGGACCTTGTATTAAATTTTCAAAACTTTTTGATCATCCAAAAATTTTTTATCGACACTTTAAAAAAAATTTCTCAAAAAAATCGAAAATTTCAGTGGTCTATAAATAACTCAAAAAAAGTCAAAATTTTTTGAAAATTTAACTATATACGGATACCACTGACATTAACATTTGGTGAAAATTTCAAGTATTTTCAGTGATTAGTTTTTGAATTACAACCATAAAAAAAAATCGATTTGGTCGAAAACTGGTTTTGCGTTAAAATTCCCGTTTTTCCGTCATTTTTTTTTGGTTTTTTCCCGGCGCTTTTGAAAACTATAGGAAATTTTTTACTTTTGACCCCCCAAAGTACAAACTACATTCACTTTCCTATCCGAAACAGGGTCCACTTTTTAAAATCGGAGCACTTTTACTGCTCCAAAACGTGGTGACAGACACAAAAAAAAAAATTAAAATTAAAAAAAAAAAAAAAAAAAAAAAAAAACACATCATTGTAAAATCAATACATTCATCACTTCGTTCAGAATCTAAAATTAGCATTACCTAAAATATGTGCAGGAACAGACGGAAAAGATTGGCCTATTATTTCTAATATGCTGAGGTTCATATTTCGAAATACATGCATAAAAATATCTATTTATGACATAAACAAACCAATATTAAATAATAATGATATCACTAACAAAATAAAAAATAATGAAAACGAATATTTTTTCGCCGACAATATTAATCGCGCACTGGGGGAAAATATTCTATTAAATGCATTATATATAAAAAAAATCGAAGAAGTACCCGATGACAGCGACTGTGGTGCACATGCACTACGGGTTTGCTTGAGAGAAGAATGGGTAGAGGTATCCACAATAGAAATACAAAGGAAAATTAATATAGGTACCAAATACAACATCGGGATACTTTATGACTGAAGACGACTTAGCATATTTAGCAGACCAATTCAATAAAAATTTAACAATAATTTCAAAATACAAAAACACAGCTAACAATGTATTAAACACCGTTGTAATATACTGGAAAAAAGACCGTCCGATGATAGCACTGATTCATGAAAATAATCACTGGACTCCTGCATTAATAAATCGAGAGTCATCACCACTTACCTTACACAATACATGCATATACACAATTATACCCGATGGTAAACATTATTACAAAACAAGTAAACCAATACTTAGACAAATGTAATGATAAATTAACATTAACTAGCTTTGACGAAAAAAATACTCATTAGATAAGCGTAATATGAACAATCCCGTAGAAATAAAAAATATTTACTTAAACAAAAGACCAATTATGTGGTACACTCAATATTGTCAGGATTATGAACATCTGTCAACATTCGAGTCAGCATTAAAATCTCACGAATATTCGAACCATCCATACTGGATCGCGGGGGGAGACTAAATTCTTGGCGACGTTTGGGGAACCTATATTAGAGAGTATCGTAACAGAGTATGTAATTAACGAAAACAAAGAAAAATTACCGGATAGGCATAAAAAAACAAAATTTCATCACATAAACAGTTTAAAACTAATTAATCAGAAAAATTATAAGGAAATGTTAAATTTTAATAACGTGCCATTTATTGACAAACAGAACACGGACGAATTAGAATTCGATATAAACCCGAAATTAACCCAATCACAACAAAATGTAAAATATAATGAAATACATGATAAACAAATCGAAAATACTTACATTATTTCAAACAATATTATCCATCAATACGGAATATATATGTGCGCTTTAATACTGAGTTATATAATTATTCATTTAACGATAAAAAAACTAATGTTGTATTGTATGAGGGAAACAAATCGAGATATTATTAAAACTCAGAGAATAAGAGGTCGACATAGAATAGTGTAATATCAATTAATCATATATGTACTTTTATTTTTTAGCATAAGGATAATTTATTTTTTGTTTTAAAAAGAAAAAAAAATGTTTAGTAAAAAAAAGCGTAAAAGCAAAAAAAAAGAGAGTGAGAAAGTGCTTTAGATCACGACAGTATCGATTTATAGCTATATCCGGCATGAACCATAAGCACTGAACTCATATGGTTCAATCACGGCCTTTCACTACAGTTTAAAGGCTGGCGACATTCATGGAGATGGACATTTCTAATATTTGACTGAACTGGTTCCAGGAGGAATGATATTTCGATGCATTAAAATTGGATAAATAAAATAATGTAAATTTTTTATAGATTTATTATGAAATGTAAATGTATAGAATATGGGTATGTATATATATGTAAGAAAAAATATGAGAAAATGAATACTTACAATAATTATTAAAACAAAGGGAAAGGGTTTTCGTAAATAATAAAAATAACAAGGTCAGTTAAAACCTGGCTGAAATTTTACAATGATAAAAAAAAAAACCAAAAAACATGTTGTTGAAATTTACAAAATATTGCGTAGATTCGTTAAATTATTATTTACATACACGACTGTGAGAAACTGATGAGTCAAATAAAAATAGATATAGGGCGTTCATTAAATATTAAAAATATAAAATGCGTGTGATCGTATATTTGTGTGTATAACCTGAGGCAAAGTACAGAAAAACGAATTAACTATACAGATATAAATATAAGTGCTGCAGTGTATGTATATTATAACGACCATCTCGTAACAATGATATATTTATAAATTATAAGTATTCGGATTCTTGTAAAAATTGTAATTAATTAATTAATTAATTAAATTAAAAAAAAAAGAGAAGGGTGGTAATGTAACGATTGTTACATATTTATTTATAAACATAATAATATGCAACTGTAGGTACATATTATATAGTATAGGTATAGTATACATACATATATGTATATAGGTGTATACAGGGTGATTCTTTTAGTGGTACACTAATTATCTCGAAAAGTATTAACTTTTTTTAAATTTTTTTTTTTTTAAACTTCTATGTTTATGTTTTTCTAAAACCGTATAATATTTTAATTTTTTTTACCCTTATATTTATTGGTGAAACCACTATCAACTTTTGATTTTCAAATGGTAACATATAATAAATATTTTGAATTAATAATCCCATTTTTATTGTAAATTTACGCGTTAAAATTTTATTTTTCGTCGATTGGTTCGCGAGATACAACTCCTCAAAGTATTGGTGGTTTTCAAAATGTTTTCAATAATATTGTATAGACTAGGAGCTAGTCATAAATTTGATATCGTTGAACCCAATAGGTCAATAGGTATCAAAATAAATAACCTTTAAATAGTTTAAATAGTCCTGAACCTGCAGGTAGTTATGGGCTGGAGCACCATCTTGTTGCCAAAGTAAATATTTTCTTTTAGAAAGAGGCAAGTCTTCTAATAAAACTGGTAGTTTGTTTTTTAAAAAATGTAAATACTTTTTTCCATTGAGATTTCCCTCATAGAAATAAGATCCTACTAAATGTTCATCTATAAGGCCACACCAAACATTAATTGACCAACGAGATTGGACATTACTTTCCAAGGCCCAGTTAGGATTAATTTCACTCCAATAATGTTGGTTATGGTGATTAACTTGGCCATTATTATGAAATCTAGCTTCATCAATCCATAAAATATTTGAAAGTATTGTTGGGTCAATAGTAACCATTTGAGCGACAAAATGTAAACGTCTTTCAAAATCATTGGATAGCAACTGCTGAACCTTCACACATTTGTAAGGATGATACTTATAACGCTTTGCCACACGTTGCACTGATGAATATGAAATATCCAAATTTTCTAAAATAATTATATTAAATTTTTAAATTATGGTTCCTGTAAAATTGTATTTTTTGTTTTGTTAAATTTTAAAGTTTTTAGTTATATCTTTGAATTCACAAAAATTGTTTGTAATGTACAATTTTTTTAGAACAATTTGTACAATTTGTAATATTTTAGAACACATTTGTAAGTTGGGTTATATATAACTTATAAGTAAAAGTTCTACCTAATTTCATGCATAATGTTAAAATTCTTTAATATGTATATTGTTAAATAAAACCATTACAATATAATTTTGTGTCTATATCAAATGTGTTGTTTTTATTTTGTAATTTTAAATATTCTATTTTTCAAGTAAACAGGGCAGCTATTTATATGAACTATAGGTAATTTCATAAAGTAAAAAATGCATAAAATTACAAAATTGAAAATAATATTAACGAGTAACCCTCAGAAAACAAATTTATTACCAGATATTGATCTCAATGAAGTATAAGGGTTCTCATAAAATGAATCTAATATCAAAAAACAATTATTTTCATCTGTGGTTGTGTTAGCTCGTTTACGAGATTTACTAACAAATGTACCATATATTTCAATCTTTTTAAAAAGTTTTCCAAAATAAGTAAAATGAGGCTGTTGGCGATCTTCATAGAGAGTGTTGTACATCCTAAAGAAATAAAATAATTTTTCTGTCAGTACTGTTGTCATTTGACAACATTTTAAAAATATAGCTTTGTTACCTTAATGCAGCCCTAGAATTTTTTCCCGATTCAATGTAACATGTCAACATATCAGTTTTTTCCTTATTAGTATAAGACATATTTAAACAAAGTGTAATAATGAAAATAATACATGTATGTATATGTACATATATGTATACAAATGTATAAGAATGAATAAGACAATTAAGTGTAAGTATATATATTACAATTTACAAAACAAATGATGTAGAAATAGACAAAGTCTAACCTTGCACAGCCTTTGGTATCATATTTATGTCAAAAACTAATAATGTAATAAGGAAAAATAATATTAAAAATATGAGAATACCTACAAATACATATTATATTATTTTGATTATTTTTAATTGATTTATTTAAAGTATAATGATGGTTTACATAATTCATATTTTTGTTTTAATTATTTTAATTGCAATTAAACATTAATATACCAAATATGTGCCCAAATACATCATGCTATAGTAATCTAATCTACATATTTAACACATAATTAAAAATTATATTAAAATAATAAAAGTGTGTAAAATTATTTATCCCCAAAAAAATAATAATAGATATTTTATTATATAACAACCTTTTAAATCTCCACTGATGAAACCTTTAAAGTTGTTAATTAGATAATTACTGATATTTTTAACTAAAATAATTTAAAGCAGCACAGAGCAGTCAGTTAGTGCATAATACTGATAGTTAAATAATTTTAAATACATTTTTTAATTTAATAAAATCTTATAAAATGCATCGGTGTTCACGATCAGAAATTGGGTCATTGTCTGAAAATGATGACAAAGAAGTGGTATTTGAAAAGTACATAAAATATAAACAGATGAGCAAAGATTTAATTACAGAAAATGAAGAACTAAAACAAGTAATTATCTTTCTATTAAAAAATACAATTTTTTATTTTAGTTACATTTAATTACTAGTTAGTAGATAATAATACTAACAAATATAAAAAAGCTACAACATACAATATTAAAAACACATTATCTTTTATTAATTTCTAGAAAAATACAACTCTAGACCGGCAATTAAATTTGGAGGTTCTCAAAGTTGAAGATTTGGAGCTAGACAATAAAGAGTTGGCAGAGAAGGCTCAAAATCTCGAGCGCATAATAGTAACTTGAAAAATTAACTTTAACCCACTATAATTATTTAATATTTTAATGTACATACATTAAATACTATATTAATTTAAAATCAAGTATAGGAAACCCAAGAAAAAGAATTTCAAGTGAAGTTAACAGTATCACAGCAAACGACAATAGGATTGGAAGAAGAAGTTGTGCTGTTAAAAAGTCGTATAGAAAAGTTGAATGAGGAATTGGTAATTATTTTATAATTTATATAATATACAGTTATACTATACATATTAGTGAACAATTTATTAAATATATGTTTTATGTTAAAGATACTAAGGCAGCAAGACGCTTCAAAATACATAGAAAAATTTGAACTACAATTATCCAAATTAAAACTGGAAGACGATGTTTTTGTGAAAGTAATTGAGTTTTAATTGTAAAGTATATTGTAGATTACCAGGTACCTATCCCATTAATCCATGTTATTTCGGAACTTCTTGTAAGAAATTTTGAAATTCTGAAAAAATTAATAAGCAATAATATTATACAAATAAATATTGTAAAATCACTAATCAGAATCTAATGAATAAATTTAACATTAAACAAGGATACATTATATGATAATATGTGTGCAATCAAGTGGTGTTTTCAAATAAGAAACAGCCGACATATATTTATTTATTCATATAATAATATATGTTATTTAGGCGTTGTATTACTCATATTTAATTAATCACAGTAAATTTAAAATAAATTAATATTCTATAGTTAAAAATAATAAAAATGACCATTGTACCAACCTATTACTTAAGAACTACCCTCTAAAAGTAATCCTTTGCTCTCTACATCCGGGCACAGATGGAACAATAATATGTTATATTGATGGTAATGAATTAACTATTAGTCCATAATGTAATTTATGTTTTAGACGTGTAATTCATGGTGGTGCCCTAAACACAGCAGCTTGAAGCAAGATTTGCCTTTTTTAGTTCCAGCAACTTTGGAGGAAAAACAGGCGTTGCGACTGGCAGTTACCTGACAAAAGTATTGGGTCACTGAATCAAAGGTATGATATAGATTATAACATTTTAGTTAACTCGATTAAAAAAAAAAAAAAAAAATTAAAATAATTACCTACCTATCTAATAAATTTATAAAACGTAGATACCTATGTCTTCAACTATAAGTGTCCTTAATCTCCTTTGCTCATTATCTTGTACAATTTTCAACTGTTTATTAGATCAAATGTTGTGTCTTGGATCGTAAAACTGGTGTTGATAAGCACGTAGTTCCTCCAAAGTGTTTTACAAATTTTTTAAATGAAAAAATGAAAAAGGATTTCATTTTTAAGCCTTCCGGAGGGACTCCTATGTCTACGTCCAAAGAAAGTGTGGGAGATCAGCCAGCAGAAACATCCAAGGCCGTTGCGTATGTTATTTCTGATGACGAAAATTATTAAAATTTAACATTTGTGTTTGAGTTTAATAAAAATAAAATATTAATATTACATTTTACTATTTTAATATGAATTACAATTTAGAATAATATTAATAATCCTGATTAGTATGAAGGTTTACACCACACTAGTATACTGTATACTAGACTAATTACTAAGTAGTAACTCAAGTAAGTTGTAAATATACTATTGTATATTTCACATCTGTTTCTTTGGTGACTACCTATGATCTATGCACGATTTAAGATATTCTATCTTAAATTCTTAAATAGTGGGAACTTTTCACATGATAGTTTAGGTTTCCCCAAAAAGTTGCTCATTATTTATCACAGATGTCTACATAGAACAGTATAGAAGTCTGTGTTATTTATTAATGTTATTACACCATGATTAAAGATATGTTTAACACAGAATAATATTGTACCCCATGATATTATATACTTAGAATATGATAAGGGTCTTAATTCGAATTTCAAATGATAACACAATTTTTTATTTCAAAAAAAAAGGAATTCGAACTCTTTAAATGAAAAGGAAACTTAACATCAAATAGTTTTGATAGTTTCCATCACAATGGTATATTGATTTTGGTATTTTCGTAAGATATAAGTATATAATTAATGATAACTTGAATAAGATGAACAATTTATTAATACAATAATTTATGATTTTATTAATAAACTATAACCTACAATCATAACATTTTATTATTTTAATACACCTTTGGAATATATGTATACCTATTTAAAATTATCTACATACCTACATATTCACACATATGTACACATAGTAAAATAATATAATAAAGTAATAAATAATAGTAATAATATATATAATATATATGTACAATGTACATACATTTACATAAAAAATATACTAGGTATAATTAACATCAAAATCTATTAAAAATAAATTATTGTGTTTGAGATCTTATAAAATTGTCCATAATACAATTTGAACAAAATAATTTTATATTTATCTTGTAGTTTGAACGATATATAAATATATACAACATACTTAATAGCTATAAAACTTAGTAAATAATAAACTTATAAATAATTACATAGTAAATGATACATTTTTTTTTTTTTTAATAACATAATATAATACCTGTATGCTGAATTAAATTTCAGATGGTGTGTGACAAATTGAAGGGTCTCATTACTCATTTGTAAAATCTCTTCAGAGGAGCACATAAAGCTACCTAAGAAATTATTTTATACACCTTATGATACAACTAATAGAAATCTAAAAATGTAATTAAATTCATATAACATGAGGTGACTTCAGCCATATTGAAAATATTATTTTCACAATTTAACATTATTTTATTAACTATATTTTTACAATACAATATTAATTTTAAATTTTACTTTAACTTGTATAGTAGGCATACATACATATAACTGACATGTCTTATTTTTATAATTTACCTTTTATAGGTTTATTATTATTATTTTTTTTTTTTTTAACTATTTCACATTGTTTGAGTTAACTGTAACAAGTCAATAATTTTAATTTTAAATATACATAAAATAGTACCTAACTATAAGTTAACATCTAGCATACTGTATTTTTTAAATGCATACTAATTGTACAACTTTTTTTCACTTATTTTACTTAATTCAAATTTGCAAATCCTACATATTACCCAATATTATATTTATAATATTACAAACCACTTAGGTAAATAATTTCAAATAATTTAAAAGTGAAAGACAACGAATAGCTGAATATTTCAAGCTTAAATTTATATAATGTTTTATTTTAAGATTATTTTAATAATATAATTATGAATATTATTAAAAACAATAAGGTAATATATAGGAAAACAGCTTACCTATTTCAATATATCATGACTGAAATCACCCCATTTTATATTACTATTATTATGAATCACTATAAAAGGCATTTGTATAGCAGGTTATCTACCAATTTACTAGAAGTGATCCACCACAATATTAAGATATGTAAATATACATTTTACAATGTACATATTAGGTATAAAATACATTTCATCGTTAATATTATTAAGATATAGTTTTTTTAGGATCATAAAATCAAATAAGAATCCATTTAAAAATACATTCTTCACTTCGTTCAGAATCTAATACACAGTTCACCATAATTGACTATTGCAACGATATAAAAATTCTATTTCAATTATCGCAATTAGGCGTTCCTACATGGCAACATTATTATAATACATTATAGTTATTGGCTTAAATTGAGAAGTATGTAATAAGTAATAACTATAATAATTAATAGGTAAATAATAAGGAGTAGAAGTGAAATTGATTGACTTTATTACTACTACTATTAAATAAATGTACAGGTATCTGTGGTGAATATTATAAAATTTGATAGAGTCCCTGCTAGACAAATGCCCTTTAAAATTGTACCATAATTTAAAAGCTCAGGACTATGATAAGTCTATTCCAATTTAAATCATACAGTCAAATCAAAATATTCGTAATGCAAAAATGCAAAATATGAGTTAAGATCATAACATGTATTCAATAAATACAAGCAAACTCAACTTAACCCCTAACTAAAAAAATACAGTAAAATTTAAAAGTGGGACTAATAATATTCATTTTGATTTAGAAGGTGGTAATACCTAAATAGCTAACAACACCAATCAAACAGAAGGAACTATTCAGTTGCAAAACACAAAATACAATATACATAGTTTAAAATAAAAATATTTTTATGATACCTAAACATTAGGATTAAGACATACCTACCTAATATTATAACAAAGTGGTTATTTAAGGATAATATTTTATAATTCCATATATAATAATAAAGGTGAACAATCTATGATTTTTTGTTTTTTAATTTTTAAAGAAACGTACAATTTACCACACATTTATGATTGATTTGATGTTGTTAGCTAATTAACTTGATTGTATATTATTTGTTAAAATTAAAAAAAAATACATTAGTATCTAAAATGTTCATTTAACATATTTTTAGTTTACTATATTATTGGAATTAGTTTTCTTCTGGAATGCATATTGTCAGACTTGATTTTTTAACTTCTTTGAAATTAACTTGAGTAGTTGAATATCTAATAAGTTAAGAAAGGATAAAATAACAACCAAATAATTTAACAGTAAAAAATATGTTTACATACTTAATTAATTTTATAGTATCTTCAACTATCAAAATTATATATTGGAAACAATATTTTGATTTATCATCGTTCTCATTTGCAAATTTGGAGGTAGAAAGTTATGTGATTTCATTATTTATCTTTCAAACCATCTGACTAAGTATTTTTGTAGTAAATACGGATAATGTTAGTTCTTAATAATAATTACTATGCCAGAATGCAAAATTTGAATAAATGCAAATTAAAAGTACTTCTGAACAGAGAACATTATATTTTTAAGTATATTGTAGGTATAAATAGATAGGCACCCGCAGCCATCTTGTTGTGTCCGAGTAGATGGTAATAAGTAATAATAGGGTTAATAATATATTATGTTGTATTAGGTTTGTGCTATGGTGTCAGCTAATAATTTTTAGAATAAAACAACTTTTGTGTTATCAAACTTTGAATAACATTTGGTGGTGTAACTGAATGAACAAAACTGATTAACAGAAAATAAAATTTAATTAAAAACTGTTAATATGTAATATTGTATATTGCATGCACAAATTAATGTATTAATCAAATTTATTTTTCTACCTATACATTTTATTTATTTAAAAAAAAACTTACCAATAAATTGTATGTACAAATGTTGTGCTTTCCAAGTGGTAGGTTATCAAATTTACGCCACACTTAATAATATAGATCACAAATTACGATGTCATCATTGGAAATTTTTCGACACACTTAATTATTCAAAAACTATTGCGTTAAGTACTTCAGTATATTATTATGTTATTAAAGAAATTTAAACTTTGTTAGTATACTTAACGGTATAACGTATAAAACATACAATAATTAGTTTAATTACTAATTACATCATACATTTAAATCATTTAATATTTTAATTTTTAAGTAATAAGTAATAAGTAATAACTAATAAGCACTATGCAGCTGGTCACATGGTTTATAATAATTACCAATTACAATTTACTTTTTACTTTGAACTTAAGTTCCAGTTTATCACAACTGATTGGTTTTCCACGAGGTTTTCCATTAATATTATCATTTATCATTAATTAATTAATATCATATATTTTAATCAATGATATTATTGTCATAAATAATGATAAAGGTATCGCCAAAGTTTTGGTAATATTATTATTATTGTATGGTAATAATAGGTATATGCGTCATAATGATGTCATAATATTGTCATGTAATGAAAACAATGGAGGGGATTCGATGCGAACAGCCAAGGTCAACAAAACGTAGCTTTTATGTCAAATTAGCATATTATATATACATTTAAAATATATATAGATACCTATATATAGGTTTAATAAGACATTCAATTAATCAGGTACAAAGTACAACAGTTATTAATACTGTTACTTATTAGGTCGTACGGTATCGAATTTATCAATTATAGCTCCTGGACTTTACAAATGAAGACATGATGTATAAACAATGCCGCATTTACCGACTATAACACCTCCTTCAACGACTTCAACCACCAATACTTTGAGGAGTTGTATCTCGCGAACCAATCAACGAAAAATAAAAATTTTAACGCGTAAATTTACAATAAAAATGGGATTATTAATTCATAATATTTTTATTATATGTTACCATTTGAAAATCAAAAGTTGATAGTGGTTTCACCAATAAATATAAGGGTAAAAAAAATTAAAATATTATACGGTTTTAGAAAAACATAAACATAGAAGTTTAAAAAAAAAAAAATTCAAAAAAAGTTAATACTTTTCGAGATAATTAGTGTATCCACTTAAAAGAATCACCCTGTATATGTACAGAGGCGTCATTTAGGGGAGGGGCAGGGTGTGCAACGGCACCACTAACTTAAAAAATGTTACCGATTGGCCCGCCATTAATACTTAAATGCGCCGTTAAAATTAACTTATACATCATGTTTTCATATGTAATATAAATAAAATATATACATAATATTTTAAGTTTTTGTTTATTTTTGGTTTATCAGCTCACTTATCAAATGTATACAAGGCAAGCGCGATTTAAGATAATTATAATATAAATACCACAGCAGCTGCTATATATTAGTATCACGGACTCCGTGATTAGTATACAGTATGTCCCAAAAGTCCCGTATCACCCTTAATATCTCCATGTAAAATCACTATATTTAAACGCGGTTTTTTTTACAGTACTAAGTATGAAAATTCTGATTGAATGGCATAAAATTCATTTTTTTTTTTTTTTAATTCAAAAATTTTCAAAAAATTTTTTTACGCATTTAAGAATTTAAAATTTTTAAGATAGCCATTTTGTTGAACATATTTTTTAAAACAGTTCAAAAACAAAAAATACTAAAATTAAATAAAAATTGACCAAGTTAGAGCAAGTTATGTTTTTGAATAATTGGTAAAAAAATCAATTATTGTTTCACATTTCAATAATGAAATATCTAATTTCAACACACGACAATACTTTTGCATTCCTAATTAAATTTTTGATTTGAATAGAAATAAAAATAGCCGTGTTATATCGTTTGCTGAACAGTGAAACTGGTTACCTATTTTCTAGTATTTTAATTATCATGAAGTGAACCTAAAGTTACGGTATTGGACATAATCTTACAGTTATAATTCATAAAGTCATAGACAAGCTGCTTGTAGTTATGGAATTGAGTATCCTGATCGTAAAAAACCATCGTACAATGTTATCAACAGATTAATGTCTCGATTTTTGGAAACAGGTAAAATTGCATTATTCTCAAATTTATAATAAAGTTGCAAATTTTGGTATTTGGATACGTCCGAACCATTTCAGACGAGTTAGTCTAATAAGCGACTGAACCTTATATCCATAAGTCTTATAGTGACGTGGTGTCCACTGTACATATTTCTAAGAAATTAATTTTTTCCTACAATAAGCTAAATATCACGTAGATATTAGGTAGTGGGTGTTAAGCTGTGTACCTATTATTGAATTATTTTATTGATTTCATAATTTTTTTAATAACTTAATTTTAACTCTTAGGCAATGTCAATGAACGAAATAGGTCAGGTAGATCTCAAAGTGTTACAAACGTAGATAATATCATCAAGTATCAACATTCTTGGAAGTGTAGCTGTAGCTCCAAAATTATCCAATACCGTAATAACTTTAGGTTCACTTCATGATAATTAAAATACTTAAAAATAGGTAACCAGTTTCACTGTTCAGCAAACGATATAACACGGCTATTTTTATTTCTATTCAAATCAAAACTTTAATTAGAAATGCAAAAGTATTGTCGTGTGTTGAAATTATAGATATTTCATTATTGAAATGTGAAACAATAATTGATTTTTTTACCAATTATTCAAAAACATAACTTGCTCTAACTTGGTCAATTTTTATTTAATTTTAGTATTTTTTTTTTTGAACTGTTTTAAAAAATATGTTCAACAAAATGGCTATCTTAAAAATTTTAAATTCTTAAATGCGTAAAAAAATTTTTTGAAAATTTTTGAATTAAAAAAAAAAAAAAAATGAATTTTATGCCGTTCAATCAGAATTTTCATATTTAGTACTGTAAAAAAAACCGCGTTTAAATATAGTGATTTTACATGGAGATATTAAGGGTGATACGGGACTTTTGGGACATACTGTATATCTGTGGTGATATCGTTTGTTTACCGAGTAGTATTCTAACACGGTGTGTTTCACTGATAACAAGAAGACTACTATCTAGCACGATGTGGTGATTACGACGTGTTATCATCACTTACGCTAGCGCGTCCGCCGTATTATTGTCGTCACTATTTTGTTTTCCGTTCCTAACGTCGATGTATTTTTATTGTTATGTTGTAAACGTTTATATTGTTATATTGTATTTTATATTGTATTTTTTGTATCGTCTTTGATCGCGCGACTACGCGCCATCTTAACTTCTTCTCCCGCCTCGCGCGCTAACGTTTTCGCCGTTACGGGCTCCAAGTTTTTCTCGCTCGCCTCGAGTACTCACTCCTGTTTTCGCGATTCGACTCGACGCTCTACAGCCCTCAGTCCGCTCGCACTTAGCTTGTCACGCGTTTTAGTTTTTTCCGTTACAACTTGTATTTTTGTCTCGCCTGACCATCTTCCGCGTAACTTTTTTTCTACTTAATACTTTGTTTGTTTTGTCAAATAAATTACGTTTAATACGTTTTTTTCCTACAAAACGTTGGTTTGTTTTCTTTTACATAGTTTGTAATATCCCTTCTCCTGCCGGAGTCAACATAAGTTTTAGTCTACCTTATCACAGCGGTAGCTAAAACGATTTAAGAATTTAAGATAGTACTACTATCTTAAATCGTGCTATCTAGTATTAGTATATATTAGCTGTGATATCTGACTAGTCGGTGCCTCCATAGATTATCCATGTATTGTTTAATCTTATAATCTATGGTGCCTCCATGTGCTTGTCAAAATGTCAACCATGCGTTGTGGAACCGTTGTACCGTGTCTAACAGTATTTCGTTTCATGTGCGAACGTTTTTTTTTTTTTTTTTGGTATAATTGCGCAAAAAAAAAAATTAGAAAATTGATAAAAAGAAAAGAAAAGGCGGCGCTGCTCGTCTACGTGAAAGCAAAAAAAAAAAAATGCTACTTGTAGCCGGTTCTTCCTGTCATAATTTAGTCAGTATGTTTAAGAAAGCCGAATATAATCAGATGGAAATAACTGTAAGTGTTACTAACTGCTATCGTTAATTATCATAGTTATTAATTAAAATATGAATTAACAATTATTTATGTTATTCTCATAGGAATCTGATTATTCTAATTGTGATGTAGGGGTAGATGCCAAAACTCAAATTATCGAGCCTAATGATGAATTAAATGTGTCCAATGATAATGTCAGTATGAAATCAAATTATATAACTTAAGAAGTTAGTAAATAATTATATGACTTACAAATTTAATATGATTGATTTTCATACCTATGTAGATTTTAGAAATTTAAAGATTCATTATATTTTATCCATCTAATATTTATTAAATGCACTTTTGTAGGTTTCTGATATATCACATACAAAGTATGAGGATCCAGTACAGCCAAATCTATGTATTTATCCCAGGAATAGTGTAAATAGATCATTTAGTTCAAAGTATTATAAAATCTATAATTGGATTGAATATTCCATTAAAAATGACATGGTGTTTTGCTTTATATGTCGACACTTCACCGTGAATACTAATTCAAAAGTTGATAGTACATTCATAAATAAAGGTTTTAACTGTTGGAGGAAACAGACCGAGTCATTTAATAAACACATGAGTAGTGAAAAACATAAACTAAACAATGAAAAATATGCGATGTTTTTAAATACAAAAAAGAATGATACCTCTGTTGCAAATTCACTTATCACATCCCGAAAAAAATATATTGAAGATAATCGTAAACATATTATTTTATTGTTAAAAGCCACACTATTTTTATCAAAGCAAGGCCTTCCCTTCAGGGGACATGATGAATCTAATGAGTCAACCAACCGTGGACATTTTATTGTTGTTAAATACATTTAATGATCCTGAAACTATAACTAAATTATCTGCTAGATATGGTCACTATACTTCTCCGGAATACCAAAATGATTTGATCAAGACTATAGCTTCTAGTACTAGGAAAAATATTATTGAAAAAATTGCTTTTACTAGAGCTTATTCCATACTTGTTGACGAAACGAAAGACGTAAGCAAAAAGGAGCAGTTATCATTCATCGTTAGATTTGTTGATGGCAACTTAAATATCCATGAAAAAGCAATTGGTTGCTATCACATGAAGAAATGTGATGCCTATACTTTAAGTCAAGAAATTCTCAATATTGCTGTCCATAATAAGTTAGATATACAAAAATGTGTAGCACAGTGTTATGACGGGGCATCAGTTATGAGCGGATTATTTTCAGGAGTTCAAAAAAGAATAGTAGATATTGTGCCACATGCTATCTATATTCACTGTCATGCTCACCGTCTTAACTTATGTTTGGTGAATACAATTCAAAATAATAATATTGTAGTTGATTTTTTTGACACAGTTCAATCACTGTATAAATATTTAATGAATGGGCATACACGATATGAGTTATTTATGAAAATTCAAAGAGACGAGAAATTAAAAGAAATACATTTAGAACGTCTGGTAGAAACTCGGTGGTCCTATTGGCATTCATCTCTAAAAAAAATTCAAATACGGTATAGTGAAATTAAAGATGTATTAAAAGTATTAGCAGTTCAAGATGATCAAGCAGCCAGAGCTATAGGTTTACTAGAGGAAATATCAACTTTTTGGTTTATTTTAATTTTGTATATTATGGAACAAATTTTGAGCACTATTCATTGTTTATCATGTCAATTTCAATGTTCTACAATTTTATTACCCAAAGCTATAAATTTAGTAACTTCAACAAAAAATCAACTAATAAATCTACGATCTGAAGAAAATTTTACATATATTTATAACGAAGCAAAAATATGTGCTATAAAGAACCAAGTAACCATTGAAAAGGAAGAAGAATTTATTCGCCTCAGAAAAAAATATGAACCATCAAAAAAATTTGAAGACTTTTTTATAATGAGTACTTTAGGTCAAGCAGGAACTAAGCAAGCAAAACATAATGGGAAAAATGTAAAAACTGATGTATTGTTTAATGTCATAGACAGGTAAAAACTTAAAATTTAAAAATCATCTATGTGCAGCGTTGGAAAGTATTTATGTTACGAAATTTTTAAATTTAATAACTACCGTAAAAGTGGGTGACTTCGGACATATTGGGTGACTCCGGACAATAATGATGTAGTTTAATAAATAATTTATTATTGATGTGATAAGCACTTGAATTTGGTTTTTATCACATAATTATAATTGTGACGTTATATTCGGTATGTGTAACGCAACGGAACGCTGTTACTATTGATAAGTGGCTCACACACGTGTTTATGTTATCAAGCTTATTTTCCCGCATTATACATGATAACACTTAGATAATTCGTCAAGTAAAGAAATCTTATCCGATTTTAATGATTTTTTTTTTGTTTAATAAAGCAAGTTCTTAAATATTAATCCTTTAGATAAAAATCAGCGTACATAAAACATTGCAATTGTTATAACAAGTATAAAGAAAAAGTTATAAAAGCAGGCTGACTTCGGACAATGGCACCGTATAAAAAAAAGGTTGGTGGTCGACCATATATAAATTACGAACATGGTCAATTGGTTAAAGCGTTAGATGACATTAAAAAAAATTCGATTACATTGAGAATGGCTGCTGAAAAGTATGGTATACCCAAAAGCACTTTAAGTGACTATAGGAAAAATGCCAATAATATTAAAAAACCTGGAGGTCAAATGGTGCTCTCTGAAAAAGATGAGGCCATGTTAGTTGAAGGATTGGTCACTTGTGCCGAATGGGGGTTTCCTCTCCACGCATCAGATATGCGTATAGTTGTGCAATCGTTTTTAAATCGATCTGGGAAAACTGTAAAAAGATTTAAATCTAATTTGCCCGGAATCGACTGGGTTAAATCGTTTTTAAATCGTAATAAGTCATTAACTAAGCGATTTGGTGAAAATATAAAACGTGTTAGAGCCGGTGTTTCTAAACCAATTTTAACCAAATATTTTGATAATTTGGAAGTTGTTTTACAAGATGTACCGGCTAGTAATATTTTTAATTATGATGAAACGAATTTTAGTGACGATCCCGGAAAAAAATTAGTAATTGTTAGACGAGGTGTGAAACATCCAGAAATAATAAGGGATTCATCGAAGGCAAGTACTTCGGTGATGTTTTGTGCAGCCGCAGATGGTAAAATTGTTCCTCCATATACGGTTTATAAATCGACATATTTTATCCAACATGGATAGAGGGTGGCGTCCCAGGTGCCAGATTTAATCGTAACTCAAGTGGTTGGTTTGACATGAGTATTTTCGAGGACTGGTTCTCTCTTTCGTTTATACCATTTATTAAAAATTTAAATGGTCCTAAAGTCATAATAGCAGATAATTTGGCGAGTCACCTCTCTTTGGAAGTTATTAAATTATGTGAAACTCATAATATTAGATTTGTGTTACTACCACCAAATGCAACCCACCTTTGTCAGCCATTAGATCTTGCGTTTTTTCGTCCTTTAAAGGGAGCATGGCGAAAAGTATTGGACGAGTGGAAAAAAAAATAGAGGTGTTTTGCCTAAATGTTTATTTCCAGAAATGCTGAAAAAAGCTTTAAACACGGTTGAATCACTCGAATCGAATGTCAAAGCTGGTTTTATGGCAGCTGGAATAGTTCCTTCTAATAAAGACCGTGTGTTATCAAAAGTAAAATCTAGGCCTGAAGACCAAGAACATGAAGAACAGGTTAGAAATCGTTCGTGGTCACAAGCATTTGTTGACATTCTACAGGATGTTCGTTTGGAAGATAAAGTCGTAGGAAAGAAGCCAAGAGGAAAAAAAGTTGCAGTTGAGCCAGGAAAAAGTGTTGGTGTTGAGGATTTTGGAATTACAACTGAAGATGCTGAGGATAGTGAGGAAGATATAGATGATCCCGAATTCGATGAAAACGTACTAATTAATGATGAAAATCAACCATCAACTAGTGGTCCTATAACGACTCAGCCAGAGAGTTCTACCGATTTTGAAATTGATGATTTTATTTTAGTTAGATATGATACAGGTAAAAGTTACCGTAAATATATAGGTCAAGTTATTAGCGTGGACTATCCTCTGTTGAACGTAATATTTTTTAAGAAAAAAAAATTCTATCTCTGGGTCTACTATATTTGTGTTCCCTACAGTAGCAGACAAAAGTAGGATTAATGTTTTACAGGTAGTTACCAAAGTCAAACTTTTGGCCAAGTTGAAACGTCAAAGATTTGTTTTGGATATAGATGATACAAACATAGAATAGATATTTGTTTAATATATTGTAAATATGACATTTGTTTTCATTCAAAAATGTTTTTTTTTAATTTTAATTTTTTAATTGTATGAAGATCATGATTTGAGAAGAATTAAAAAAATTAATCATAAGTAGTTGCTTCAAAAGATAAAAGGAGTAATTTATTTTATACTAGGTTGTTTTCCATTTTTTATTTAAAATATGAATGTTTTGTTACGTTTTATCATTTGTTTTTCTAATTTATCTTTCAAACAAACATTGTTATGTTAAAAATCATTTTTTAAAAATTTAAAATGTTGTCCGGAGTCACCCACAATTAGTTTTAAATCGATTTTATATGAAAAACTTATAGCGTCCGAAGTCACCCACTTTAGTTATCACCACTATCCATCTTTGACGCAAAATCCATGATTGCATGACGATTATTTTTAATATCTGTAACTGTTGCTTTACCTATATTATAAAAACGAGCTAATGATACGCTAGTCTCGCCTTTGTCCAGTTTAGTAAGAATTTCTATTTGTTCCATCGTAAGATAATGACGTTTACGTTTATTAGACATTTTAAATATGTACTTGACAATTGTTAAATATTTGTACGTATGTGTATGCGGTAGAGAGCCGAACCAAACTAACAAATTAAACACGAGGACGTCGTTTAGATAAGCTCGTTGCGTTTTGGTCATCTACTAATGATTAACGCACGTAAAATACGTAGATGATATTATGTACTAATAATAAACCAAAAGCGATAGTTATGATAAATTCTATAAACCAGCCGGCCGATCGGCCAGATACGAGTTTTTATTTTCGGATAACAGAAACGTTTGGATACGCTAATGGCTAATTATAGTTCGGATAATAGAGGGTTCGTATAACGGAGGTTCGGATAATCGAAGTTCTACTGTACATACCTATGGTACAATAGGTATGCGATTAAAGATTGAATAGTTTGAAGTAAAAGGTTAAACACAATTAATAAAAGTTTGTCGGTCAATATAAAATCTAAGATAAGATATAATTTGTCCGGTATTAGTGTATTACACACAATCCCACGACCCACGTAGTAGTGTAGTACAGCCGGTTTTGAGGGTGAAGCAAGTGAGGCGGTGCCTCACCTAAAATTTTGTAGTAAATAATACTCTAAAAGTATAATTCATAGCTCACCATTAGCCACACATCTCGCCAACAATTTTTGACGTATTTATGGTTTTATTTGAAAAAATAATCTTGTTTACGAAGTTTAATTATATGAATATCATTTATTTTACTATTGTATAATATTATTCCGCGTTTATTACCAAAAATAGTGATAAACCGATAAGAAATGTACGAAATAATTATTACGTAAGCAAACCCTCATATTTTAGCCGGCGGCAATATTCCGATGACGTCGGAGAGGCACCGTGTAACGTCGCCTCTGAATTGTTACTTGTGTACATGAATTACACACACACACGTAAGTACGCGAATGCACGCGACTATTAAATAAGCAAAATTGCGCATGCGTAATGATCATCGTGAGGCTCGTTTTTCATCGCCTCTGAGTACTAAAAATAGATGAGTAGGTAATATGGTCAGCCCGCAGCTGTAATTGCAGCACAATAAACAACAACACATAGATATAGATAATCATAAACTGTTCCTATTGTCATAGAGCCTAATGAAACCGATTTCAATAATTTAATTTTTGTTATGAAGGGAGGGGAAGTAATACATTCGTTGCCTCACTAAAAAAATACATCCAAAACCGCCACTGAGCTACGGCATTGAGTGCAGACCGTTCAGCTCACCGCGCATCACAGTTTATTAGACTATTGTGTAAAATTATTATAATTTTTATTTTAAAAATGCCGAAAGTCAAAACTGAAAGTACCAAATTACGACAATTTGTTGTAGAATTTTCTAGCAATATTTTTACAACCGACGGTAAAGTACTGTATTAAAGATGCACAAAAATCCTCATTGAAAATATTTGGATTTTTAGAATTAGCTTCCAATACAAACAGTTGCTTTTTATTATCTGTCTTACGTTTTAAAGCACTGCTGTGTAATGTTGTGTTAATATGCTGCACTATTTGAGATTTCTTTATGCAAGTTATCATTTTATTACATACCTGGCAATACACCATACAATCGCTGTCCACTGTTAAAACATATATTTTTTGTTATGTGGTTCTACCCATTGTTTCAAAAGGTTTTTATAATTCACTGATTTTTTTAATTTTAAAAATGACACTTAAATATGTAAGCAATTATAAGACAACTATAGTGTAAAACAAAATTTGGATATTTGAATATTTGATAAACGTATACATTGATCTTATCAGTAAGAATACAGCTGCCAGCATTGCAGGTTAGCCATGTTAAGCGAACAGCACGGCAACTTATGATAAAGCGCTATAACACGCGAGGTTTATAGATAAACCTTGATAACACTGCGTGTTATATTTTTATCAAATTGATAAAAAAAAAGTAAATTGTAAATGTTCAAAAAAAATTTTTCTGGGTACCGTACTATTAGAATTAAAAATAAATAGAAATTTTTTCTCGCAATTTACGAAATATTCCAAAATATGCTAAAGGGGTTAAATATTCTCTAGCCCGTGAAATATTCTCAAATATGCAAAAAAACTTTTTTCTACGATTTTGGAATTGAACGAATTGTCTACATTTTATACTTTCATAAGACTGCATAGACCCAGTAACGATTTAAAAAAAATATAAATCCGGTCTTTAATTATAATAATATTATGTTACTCACATTTTTATAAGTATGTAAGATTAATGATTTAAATGAATTTATTGAATTTAAATTTATTTAAAAGATATAACCATCAATTAAACATTAAGTTGAAAGTAAGTAAAATAAATATTTGGTCATATAGAATGTTGTGTTATACAATATCACACCGTATAAGACCATCATGTAATTGTGTACAGGGAAAAAGGGTTTGTGTATTTAAAATTAATTGAATTATGTAACCAGGGTAATAGCAAAAAATTAACACATTCTTTTTTGTAATTAAAAAAATATATATATTGCAAAATGGCACATTTTGCATTTAAAAATTATACGCTTAAATTATTATTCTAGTTTCAATTTTGTAAGATTATCTCGTCTGGATCTTAACTTAATTTTATTAGTTTTTAAATAATACATTTTTTTCTAATTTTTACATGTAATAAATTCAAGCATTGGTTTCAATCATGTTATAATATACAGATAGCCAATGTCATACTTATTTTTAGGCACTTAAGGGGGAAGAGGTCACTCCTATCCTTTACATATAGGCAATTACAAAAAAAACTTTATTTGAAAACAATTGGATGAAATTTAGTACATCCAAAGTGATTTCTCCGTAGCGTCTTTTTCATAGGAGTGACCTTCCCCTTAATTTTCTAATGGCATGGGGTATCTGTATAAGACACTTTATAAATGTCACTCTAGCATTAAATGGATCACATCATATAATCAACGCTATAATATGTAATGTTTGAAGTTTGAAATATTTCATGTAAATCATTACATTTTTTTTTAAATACAAACATTGATGATAATTATTTAATTATTATTGTTCTACATTTCATTATATAATATATAATGCTATTGTAATATAACAATTGTTGTATGGTATACTAATAAAATTGGTGATTACTGATTGCCACCCTGTATAAACCTTGTGCAATTTTAATAATTTCAATGAAAAAGTTTTGGGTGTTAAAAAAACAGGTTTTATATTTAAATTTTATTTTATTTTTTTTTTTTTATATTTTAATTACCTATTTTAAGAATTTGAACTTTGTACAATGAAGGAAGAATTAAAGTTATAACAAGCAAATTTATTTATTTATTATTAAATAAAAAATTAAAATAAAATAAATATTTAATAATATTGTTATTTTTATAAATAAAAAAAAAATATTGAGAGTATACCCAATGTGAACCCCACTGCGTATTACCCCTGCTATCAAACTATTTTATTGTAATTGTAATTTATTTCTGTAAACAAAAAATATTAGTATACATTTATTAATATATTCGAAATACTCGTGATACATAATAATGAAAACTTTACTATACGCAAAAATAACGTAAAACGATATTACGAAAACAACTTATCGGACGACTAACGTCGCAATGTCGTAAAATTTTATAATATTTACATAAGTCGGTATTCATTATAAGGTTAAGAGAAAATAAATCATATTTTAAGCATAATAATAATATTTAATGTTAAGCATAATAATAATATTTAATGTTATTTAAGAAAAAAATAAAACACTAACTTACCAAACAATTTTCAGAATGAAAATTATGTTACTTATTATACATATGACGATGGGAACATTACGATACACAAACAAAAAACTATTACAGTCATCTGGTATTTACTACGAAAACAGATCATCTTTTGAGACGTTCTCAGTGGAAGCCTACATCAACTTTCAAACATTTGATCAGTGAGAATACATTGACAAATTACTAACCGATTTAAAAAACTGTGTACCGAACTACCGAAGCATATATAAATCCGGATAGTTATTGTAACGAATTAATTATTTAACCATACAAATACTTTAGCACACAAAATATATTTGGTATTAGATTCTATGGTCATAATAAAGTCAATCGAGAGTACGAGACACCATATTGGGAGTTATAAGTAAAATGGCTAGGCTTCTATACGAAATATGTGATTTAGAATAAAAAAGTTTAATTTCAACATTTTTTGGGCACAAAATGCATCACAATTTAAAATAGTTAAAGAACATAGTAAGGTTAGGTAGTAAGGTAACATAGTAAGGTCATAAAATTAGACATAAAAAAGCAAGTGATCGATAAATACTGAACGGGCCAGGAGCATATAATAATAATAATAATACGCGTGCCCTGTCACAAAATTGCTTCGTGCGCTGCACGCACACACCGATCGATTTGTGTGTTTGTGTGTATATAGGTATAACACTCAACAGGAAATGGCCAGGTTCACCGAGAAAGACCTGTGAGTGATACAGTCTATTCCACGAGAGAATAATCAGTCTGCCGACTAGTTTTCGTCGGTGTTCGTCACAGACCTATAAAGATATGCAAAAAATTCGCTAGCGCAAACCGGTGTAGATTTCCCCTTAAAAATTAAACCGGTGTAGTTTTTAGAAATTCGCTGTACTAAACCGATTTTAAGATGAGGCACACCAATTTACTTTTTTTCGACCAAGCTAACGAGGTGGTTGATAAATACCGATCATGATTCGTCCCCACCACAAACTTTATATTTCCCCTTATTAAATTTATTATCACATCAATCACTATCAATTTTTATCACTTAACTAAATTAATTTTATTTTCAATCTGCATAATATTATTTTGTACAATACATTTTAAGTATTAAAAACGACTTATAATATAAAATAACATACTTTATTTAATAATATTACTACCTGCTCAAATTGATTTACAAGTAATGTATCTAATAGGTATATAAAATTCTCGTGTAATAGTTTTCGTTGCCATACTCCTCCGAAATGGTTTGACCGATTTTGATGAAATTTTTTGTGCATATTCAGTAGGTATGAGAATCGGCTAACATCTATTTTTCATACCCCTAAGTGATAAGGGTTGTCCAGAAAAAAATAATAGAAGTGCTCAAACAGGGATTTTGATAATTTACGGTAGAAATAATTGTTTATAAATGGTTGCTAAGGTATTGGTTATATATATATATATAAAAAAATAATAGATACAACATACAAAAATACATACAATCCTCAATTTTTAATTTTAATCAGCCCCTTTGCGTTTTATTGGCATTGCTCACCTTACAAAACATACATTATGTACAATTGTCAACGTTACTACACTTGATGCATAAACAATATGTATGGCAACGAAAACTGTGACACGAGAATTTTATATATTAGATGTTTTGTACAGTGAGCAATGCCAAGAAAACGCAAAGGGGCTGATTTGAGCCGCAGTACAAGTAAAGCTCGAAACTTGCGAAAGAACAGAAGAACAAATCCAGCAACAAAATACTGATGCACGTGTCAGAATGGCGCAATTGCATCAAGAAGAGCCAGAAGATACACGAGCTGAACGCAATGAAGTCAGAAGATTAGAACAACGACAATCACGCCGCTTCACAGTCAAAATACGAAGAACAAATTACCAACAACGACAACAGGTACATCGAGCATTTATATCTGATTCATTCCCGCGTCTAGCATTCCAGTATGAGCCCGATATTGAATATTATGCTCATTCAAAAGTGGTAATTGGTGCTATGGACAAGGAATGTCCGCATTGTCATGCTCTGAAATTCAAAAATGAGCCAGTTGGGATGTGTTGCGCGTCAGGAAAAATGCAACTACCTGAAATTGAAACACCACCTGAACCATTGATCGGCTTACTCATCGGCACGGATCCAGATTCTAACGAGTTCCAGAAGTCAATTCGAAGATTCAATTCATGCTTTCAAATGACATCGTTCGGGGCAACAGAAATAGTTCGAAATACTAATGCAAATGGTCAACAATTCAATTCTACATTCAAAATCAGAGGCCAAGTTTATCATAAAATGGGCTCACTGCTGCCAATGCCAAACGAACCACATAAATTCTTACAAATATACTTTATGGGCGGCGATGATTCCGGAAGCGCACTTGACAATCGCGTGAATGCACGTTGTTATTATAATAACCTTGATTCACTTTATGCCAGGCGCATCATCGGCGAGCTAGATGCTCTTTTGAACGAGCACAACGAGTTGTTGAAAATATTCAAATCACAAATGCACCAATTACAAAGCGATAATCACGCTATCGTCATTAATCCTGATAAAACACCAACTGGAGAGCATTTTCGTAGATTCAATGCACCCGTTGTTGATGATGTTGCTGGAATCATGGTTGGCGATTGTACAGCTGCACGAAAAATTGTGATTCGTAGAAGAAATAATAACTTTCAGTTCATTGCTGACACACATCGTTCATATGACGCTCTCCAATATCCGCTAATATTCTGGAAGGGACAAGACGGATATTGCATAAACATAAAACAACGAGATCCCGTATCAGGTACTTCATTGATTATTGATTTGATCATTAATCATTTAACAAAACAATTAAATTATTGAACGTAATAAATTTAAATTAATTTTTATGAACAAATATTACAGGAGTTGAAACAAACAAGAACGTTAGCTCAAAGGATTATTATGCGTACCGATTAATGATTAAACGTGGCCTGGACAACGTCATTTTACGATGTCGTGAGCTTTGTCAACAATTTATGGTCGACATGTACGCGAAGATGGAGAGCGAACGACTACGATACTTACGATATAATCAACAAAAGCTGCGCGCGGAAGAGTACATTAATTTGCGAGACGCTATCAACAACAATGCCGACGTCGCCGAAATTGGTAACCATGTCATTTTACCATCATCGTAGGCAGTCCACGTCATTTGCAATAATATATACAGGATGCTCTGACTTACTTTCGCGAATATGGACGACCATGTTTATTTTTCACGTTCACATGTAATCCAAAATGGCCAGAGATTACATCTTTGCTACTGCCTGGCCAAAATGCAATACACCGCCATGACATTACAGCACGTGTGTTCAGACAAAAGTTGAAGTCTTTAATAAGTTTCATTACTAAATCTCATGTATTTGGTCCCACACGTTGCTGGATGTATTCGGTTGAGTGGCAAAAGCGAGGATTACCTCATGCACACATTTTGGTTTGGATCATCGACAAAATCCGTCCTGAAGAAATCGATAGTATCATTTCTGCGGAAATTCCAGATCCATCCATCGACCAATTGCTGTTTGATATTGTTACAACAAACATGATTCATGGTCCATGTGGTACTCGTAATAGTTCATCGCCTTGCATGGCTGATGGAAAATGTACTAAAAATTTAGGAAATTATTAATATGGCAAAACAACGTTTGCCGGGTCAGCTAGTAATGTATACAAATATTAATATAGACTCAGAAAACGAGATAATTATTATGGGACATGATGCTGAATATGAAGGTAAATGTAATTTTCATTACCTATTAAGTTTTTTTTCATATATTTTTTAAGTATTTCTGTCTCATTTTACCTTCATGTAGATGAATTCCAAGGTATGATAACGGAAGAATACGAGGATTGTTCGAACGTGGAACGGGTTCGCCGCCAAAATCACGGACGCTCTAAGTCGAACATGTCGAAGCTCCGAGTGACGCGTTCCCCTTCCGCAGTCCCGCGCCGCCTTCAACGGCCGGTGAGCCGGCTATCGGCCACCGGGAAGCATATAAGCATTCTGGGGTCTGTTTCGGCACCTGTGTTCAAATACGCATTCTCATTGGTCGATTTTAAATTCCCGCCAAGTTTAATATCGCGTTTAATATTAATATGATAAGACAAATATATTACCAGAATTGACAGTAGACAGTAGACAGGCATATAGACTTATTATTTATTAGCAATAAATTTAAGTACACGTTGTATTGTATAAAGATTATAATATTTGTTTTAAGTTATGATTTGTAAGTACAAATGTACAATATAAAACATTTAAATTCAAAGCTGGGCACCAACTTTTTAGAATGCTACTTTTTAGTTAACTATCTAACTTAACTAATTAGTTTAAATTCACATTAACTTTGTAACTTAACTAGTTGAATTTTAATGTGTAAAATAATCTAATCTAACTCGTTAAAAATAATAACTAGTTTTTTTGTTCATTTATTGAACTTTTCAATTTCTTATATTGTTAAACTTTCTATATTATAATGACTGGCATTTCAAGGAATTAAGGTTATTACCTACGTATTTGAAACGTTTGATCAAATTATCAGTTGCCAGTTGTTCAATTTAATTTTTCATTTATCACCAATAATTCAAGTTAGTTACTTACCTACCTACTTAATTAATTTATGTAATAGGTACATTACATTTGAAAAAAAAAAAGTTTTTTAAATTTAAATTTTAACCTAAAAAAACTAACTTCTACTCTAACTTAAGTTACTATTTTCACCAAACTAACTTCTAACTAAGGGCCAGTTGTACAGTCTGTGATTAAAGTTAATCACAGTTTAATCGGTCGAATTTAGTAAATTTCAGAAACTAACTTATTTTCTAACTTTGTTACTTTTTATACTAAAGTAACTTAACTATAACTAGTTGACAAAAGTGACTAACTTGTCCAGCTTTGTTAGAATTATTTGAATGTAAATATAATAGCATTGATAATAAATACTATCAATGATAATAGGTATAAGAAAATATACATACTTATAGAAATGTATGCATGATAAAATATATTTAGGTACATCCTATTTTTACATTCATAAAATGCCTTTCTTAGTTCAGAGTATAAGTGTACGGTATACTAAATTTTTACTTACAATGCATAATAAGTAGGTATTTAATTGCATGCCTATGTATCTATACTTACCTAAAATAATAATACTTTAATTATTTGATCATAAGTCATAACTAATATTATTGTAATTAATTTTTTAGGTAATACAAATGTACTTGTATATTTTATTTTATTGATTTATTCTATAAGGTAAGATCTGAATAGAAATATTATTCTTATTTTATGTTACTTCACAACTCCTAGTGGTATGGTAATTAATTAGATACCTACCTACCAATTACATGTACCTATGATAATTGTATTGGCTATAGGTTATAGGTAACTTTTAAATTAAATGATATTGAATAAATTATTCTTTACTAAACAGGTAGGTAACAAATATTATTATATTATATTTTTTATCGTTTAGATTCTATGATTTTTTTATTTTTTTTTATCTATTTTATGAATAGTTAATATACATAAATGGAAAAAAAAACACATTTCTTGCTGCTTGATCCATAGATCAACTAACAATTAGTTAGTAAGTTATAATAACAAAATAAATTACAATAAATAAAATAAATAATAAAACTGTTTATATAAATTTTTAATAATAGTCAATAACATAGGTATACTAATATTTTAATAATTACAATTAAAACTTAATGACCTATTCCATGTGATTTAGCATTTGGAATATTTTTCTCTACATTTTCCGCTAAATTTCTTCTTCTTTTTTTTTTTGGAGGATCGTTATTTTTTGGGCGTCCTACAGGCAGTCTTTTACTACCTCTTGTAACTCCAGATCTCCTTCGTGCCAAAGTTGTTGGCTGAACATGAATTGTTGCACGAGATCGATGTCGCAGAGGTATTTTACTTCCAGCAGTACTTAAAAATGATTCCCACATTGCAACAGACTTAACTTTTTGTAATCTATCCAAACATTTGTTGAGTACTGAAGTTGAAACTTTATCATTATATTTTTCTAAATTTTTTGTGAATACATTTTGAATTTGTTGAGCATAATCATGAGCAGAGTTATTTTCATGATCATTGTTACAGTTATTTGTTACAGTTTGACTTATTGACCTTGAACAATGAGGATCATCATTATTTTGATCATTTAAATCTGCCCCTTCTTTCAATGCTGTATTATTATTTATGATGTTTCATTCTGCAGTAAGTGGCATGTAAAATGATTTTTCACGCACATGTTCACCGAATGCTAATTTTGCTAACAAATAACGTGATTCAGTATTAATAGCTAGTAAACTTGGCATATTCATTTCATGGTGATGATAAATTGCAGCTTGGTGTTTGCAAAATGCTCCTAGTTTTCCTTTAGGGCAAGAGCAAAATCCATTTGTTACATCAACTTCTTAAAAAGTATTTTCTGTTTCAGACTGCACTCCATATATATTTTCAGATAACTTTTTTATAGAGTCTTAATACTTACTGCTCGTTTAAGCTGATCTTCAAATATATGTCGAGCTGTATCATTTCTCCCATTGACAAAAGTCCGTAAACGCCTTAGATAATATTCTTCTAATGAAGTACATATAAAATCTACTAATGCAACTGCATTATATGCTTTGTTCCTAGAGAGAACTATGTCCTTAAAGATACGAACATTCACTTCTGAAAAATTATTAGTTTGGTGCCCATGAACAGAAGCATCCCGAAATACCAAACACCATAACTCTTTTCTTTTCTAATAATTATTAACATATTTAATCCATTTTTCATATTTTAAAGGTATTACAGTGTTATTAATACAACTGTATTCAGTAGAAATTTGACCGATTGCAGTCATATAAGCTTCTTCAGCACTACGCAAGTTTGTAGCTACTAAAATTCTATGAAATAGTCTGAACAAAATCTTTCTATCATCTTTAAGTACATCATGATTCGTATCCCACAACCATCTCCATACAGATTGTAGTATGTGAAATCTGCATAAATTAATTTTAGATTCAGGCCAAATTGATTGGAGTGCTTGCTTCTCTGCTTCACTATCATCAATAACAAATTGTTTGGGAAACCCTTGGGCATTAAAACCATTAGGAATTGACTGCTTTAAAAGCGTGAAAGCTGCTTTATAGTCAACAGTCGACTGTCCTTTTGTTATGAATATACCTAACGGAACTGCTCCAACACCACATGGTGCTAATATGAATGTTACTGAGTGACTTTGAATATAACAGGATGAAGTACTGTCTACAAAAGCGATATCTTTGGCAAATGGTAGTTGGTGAGCTCTTTTCATTATAGAGGTGATGACTAAAATAGCAAATGGATTTTCAGAGTACCTAACAATAATTCCGTTTTCTTCATAATACTTTTTCTTCTCTTCAAGTTTCTAAAACAAAAATTACTTATTTTAAAATCTAAAAACTTCAGAAACGTAGGTTTTTTTAAAATATTAAAAAAAAAACTATTACCCATTTAAACTGTAAAAAATGATTGCTAGCTTATTTATTTATTGAATAGATTTATTACACAAATATGCAGTCAAATTTTAAATTAAATAAATGTTTATATTTTATATAGGTAAAAACAAAACTACACCTATATATATATTATAATTTATTTTGTTTGTTACAGTGTGTTAATTTCTTATCTTCTTATATTTCAAAATATTCTTATTTTTCAGAATAGGTTCTACGGTTTTTTATTTTTTTAGGTAGGTACTCACCTATGATAAAATATTTATTTATCTATTTGATGAACTATCAAATTAGTACCTACCTAAGTGTCTATAATATTTTTATGGTATCAAAAAGATATTATAGATTATTATCTAGATATTAATTTGATAGTTAAATACCTAATGAACATAGACCATGATTAAAGATATATCTTTAATCATGTCATAGACTTGTAATAGATAGGTATATATAATCTATTATAAGTTCATGCCTAATGATAGACTATGAAAATAAATTATGTTCATTTTTTATAATCATGTTTTTTTATAAAAATAAAAAAATAGAATTTATAAGTAATAACAAAAACACTTTTTAATTTTGTGTAATTACCTGAAAAATACTTATATCATTAGAAGAGCCCAAATTGTTTTCTTTCCAAACATCATACCAATGGCGAATTGTCCTGTATTTCGGATTGATAATGGCATTAGCCAATTCATCAGAGTTAATACCATATTCTAATTCAAGTTTTGATTCATGCATTTTAATAGATTCTGATATACCTGAATAAAATTAATGTGTGTAAATAAACTCTAATTCAAAATATGGAAATTAATAATTCAATAATTATCTTACCTAAACCATCATTAAAATAGTTTTCAAACTGTGTTCTACATTCTTTAGAAGGCTTTAAAAAGGATAGAGCTTCTGCAGATTTAATATTGTGATTGTGATCATTATTTATCTTTATTATAGTAGGCAAGCCATCCTAAAATAAAAATAGGTTAAAATAATAATACTTAAACACTATTGTCTATTGGTACCTACTAAATTAGGAGCTAGGTGAATTGGGTCCGCGATAATTTATTTATATTTTATTTTTATTTCATATTTATATAATTTACTTTTGAATAATTCTGTTACAATAATATGTCATATTGCATACAGCGGTACACCACCTGGACACCAATTAATTCTACGCATAATGTTAATGTGAGTATAGACAGGTATTCTTATCGCGGATTTTATTACACTGGCCGTAGCCACTTTTCTCCATAAATGAGATACCGTAAGTCGTAACTTTGATTAAACCTAATTAAGATGTATATACGAGTATACGAAATACGAGCGTATACAAGTGTTAGTATTATTTGTCTGTCTTTTTTTATATCAATTAGCAGTTATCATCGATTTTGATGATGATTACATACAGATACACGTACGATATCTGGGCTATTTCATTATATTTTTAGTAGCTTGCTGAACGTCAACTTGTGACTATATCGTGTCTTACAGCTATACAGTTACACAATTTTACAGTTATTGTTTTTTTTTATAAATTTTGAAAATGGAAGTAATGGCTAGTGAAAAAAACAAAACTATTATTATAAAACATGGTCATAAGTTTAGGTTTCATAAAATGTTGAAAAATGAAGTACAGAGATGGACCTGCTGTAAAAGTACATGTAAGTGTTTTTTTAAAACTTATAATGGTGTTGATACTGAGATTTTTAATGATCACAATCACAATAAGCCTTGCGAACAAGACATCAACCGGCAAAAATTAAGTAATAATCTCAAAAGAAAAGCGGTAGAAGAGATATCGGTGTTGCCATCGAAACTTATTTGCAGAGAGTTAAAAAACTCTGATATAAATAGTTTAACTTTAAATGATACTTCTTTAATAAAAAGAAATATAAGAAATGCACGTTTATCTGTTCATCCCAACATACCAAAAAATATAACAGAAACGCATACTGCTATGAATGAAATGGCAATAGTTACTAATAAAAATGAATCATTTTTATTAGTTAATGATTGTAATAATGGTATAATTGGGTTTTCAACAAAAAGTAATTTAGAAGTGTTATGCGAAATTAGTACAATATTTGTCGATGGCACTTTTAAAAGTTGTCCAAAATATTTTTACCAATTTTTTACCATTCACGGCCTTGTTGGCGAATCATATATTGCACTTGTGTTTTTTTTATTACCTAATAAAGAAACAGAAACATACGTACGTTTATTTGAACATACTGTAAATAGTTGTGCACAATATCATTTAATATTTTCTCCTGATGTAGTATTTATAGACTTTGAGATTGCTATACATACGGCTGCAAAGCTTGTTTGGCCTAAAATCAATATAAAAGGATGTCGTTTCCACTTAGGACAAAATTAGTGGAAAAAGATTCAAGCTCTTGGTTTAGTTAACACATACAACTCTTTAAACACAGAAAAAAGCGATTTTTTAAAATGTTTTTTTGGTTTGCCATTTTTAAGACCCGAAGAAGTTGGCGAATGTTTTGCACAAGATTTGATGGTAATACAACCAAATGACAAACAAATAAAAACATTTTGCGATTATGTACTAGATAACTACATTTCACCTGATGCTACATTTCCACCAGATATTTGGTGTGAATTTGCAGCCACCACTGTGCGTACAACAAATAGTTGTGAATCCTATCATGCTGTACTTAACAGAAGATTTTATAGTCCCCATCCTAATATTTTTAATTTTGTGGACGAACTTTTACAAATACAGTCTGAGACACATATTAAACTGCGAAGTACAGTACAAAAAAAGGAAATCACGCTCGGTAAAGAAAAATACTTAAGAGAACAAATGATGAAATATACTAATAATATAATAACTCGATTAGAATTTGTTAAATATTTATCATTTAAGTTTTTACCTAAAGCATAATATTTTATACCATTAATATTATTATTAACATTTTTTAAATTAATCAATTACCATTAGCATTATTATTGAAATTTTTTTAACTAATCATTTATACCATATTTTATTTATTTAGAATATTTTATACCATTAACATTATTATTGTAATTTTTTTAATTAATCATTTATACCATATATTATTTATTTAGAATATTTTATACCATTAACATTACGAGTATTATTGAAATTTTTTTAATTTATCATTTATATCATATATTATTTATTTAGAACATAATATTATAAAAACCACATATGTTTTAATTTATGTATTTTTTTCCGGGACTCAACTTACCTAATACCTTTTTTTTCCGGGACCCAATTTACCGAGATAAGGTCATTTGGGACCCAATTTACCAATCCCGCTAAATTAAATCAACTATAATATTAAATTTAGTACCTATGGTACCTAATTATTAATATTATAAATCATTATCTTACTTACTTTTACAAACTTATCTTTTTTTTTCTTATCCTTCGATGTTAATTTAATTTTTATGTCAATCCAAGGTGGATATATACGGTGGACCAGCTCAAAAAAAAAAAAGACACATAAATCACTTCAGCTATTTTCACCACTAGAGCGCGCTGTTATCAATTGGTGTCCCAAGTAACGAATGCGTAATAATATATAAGCCATGATATAATCAACAATTAATAATTATATCATGATATAAATAACAAAATATGCTTATTATATTTTATTTTAAAAACAATTATTTATACAATAAAAATTAAATGAGTTTAGATATTTTTTTTAATCTCTTTTCAGTATTTTTTTTAGCTTCAACGTCTTTATTTTTTTGTTTACATGCAAAAATCATTCTTGTTGTCAAATAAAACTTAGTAATATGTTTAGACAGTTGAAATTTATGTTCATCACAGCCAACTTTTGGATAGCCATGATTCTTAATTTCATCTAAAACTAAAAAACAAATTAACTTATTAATATCATATCAGCATTTATTAACATATTTAATTTTAACACTTTCAACGCCGATGACGCGTATATGTATATATGTGTATATATGCATGGGCGCCCATTGGGAGGGGCAAGATGGGGCACTTGCCCCCCCTGGACAAAAAATATTTAAAACTTGTAGCTCAATAAATATTACCATAATATTATTATTATCTTTATTACCTTACATTTGAGAATTTTTTTATTTTGACCCCCCCCTAAAATGTTTTTTATGGGCGCCCATGTGTACGCGTATACGTTTGTATTCGCCATAATTTATTCGATTTTATTTTAATAAACTCTGAAATGTACATAGTCTGTAGACAATAAACTCTAAATTTAAATCTATAAATTGGTTTGAGTTTTCGTTATTTTTAGATACTGATAATCGTTGTTTTTGACGGTCTTCCCAGAACAATGTATAGTGTATAATATACATTATTAATAACTTAATATTTCATATTATGAACGTATTCAGAGTGTATATTAGATAATAGATATATTATGAATTTTTCTACTAATATTATCATTTACAAATTTTAACAACTGTTGTCTGTTGTAACATACTGTATCATGTAAACGCGTCAAGCGATAAACAACGCAGCGTCGTGGTATAATTGTCGAAATCATGAGCGGTGTTGTAAGTGTTAAATTAAATTTTTTACCTTCAAATAAAATTAGTTGTTGAAAGTTATCTTTCTCCAGTATTTTAACAATTGCCTGTTCATAAGTATATATTAAGTTAAGTAAAATATCTGATGGTATAAATAAGTTGCCTCGACTCCTTTGTAAGGTAAAGCAATCATGATCTTCAAAATCTTCACATTTGATTAATGTTTTAAAACACTCTTCACAGGATTTTGCAATTGAAAATTTCCGTGCCTGTCTGACAACATATCCCACAAAATAGGTAAGAGCAGAAGAATCAATGTTATTTGACATATTATTATCAACACATGGTTGTTCAAAATATGTGTGATCAGTTAATTCACTAAAATCTCCAGCATCTAATAGTTCGTCCAATTTATTTTCAAATTTTAATTTTTCAGTCAGCTCGGTATTAGGTTTTATATATATAAGAGAGTTCAGTATTTCTCCACCAGAAACGTTACTACCTCTTGGTGGTTTAACTAATGAGTAAAATGACAGCAGCCTAAACACTTGAATAAAATGAAGTGGATCAGGATGCTGATTTGATCCACATGCATTACGTAAGTTTCCAAAGAGATGCTGAAATATTATATTTAATGTTTATACATCTTTTAAATAAATATTGACAATTTTACCTCCAGTGCATCTTGGTTGATTCGCCTTGTCATTAAATATTTATAACCAACTTCATCACAAATATGTTTAACAAGTTCAAGTGTACCTTTTAATGTGACAACAAGCCCCTTGTATGTTTGAATTGTCAAAAAATCATTTGGATTTGTTATAAGCTTTTTCCAATTGTATAAATATTCCAAGAATTCTTGTACTACCTATAATCAGTAAAATTTTAAGTTAGGTAATCATATAAGTTGATACAATTACAACTTTTTGTCCATGCGATTCTTTGTCAGATGTTATAGAAGTATGTGCAGTTCTGGAGTTCATAATATCAATTAACAAATTAATTTTTCTAATAAATTTAATAGTGGGAAGACATCCTTTAAAATCTTCTAAACCTCGTTTGTGTAATTCTTCCAAAGCATCCGCCACTGTGCCACTAAAAAACTAAATATCAAGAAAACTTATTAAAATATGTTTTTAAGTTGAAAACATTAGTCTCACAGTCATTGCCATTTTTACATTCATTTTTTGAAACTGATGAGGGTATATATGATTTTTATTTATTTTGTAACACAATTTAATATGATTTTTTTCATCAAATTCGACCAACAATTTCCAATATTTAAAATCAACAATACCGTCTGGTGTCTAAATAAAAATTAGGTTTTAGTTAATTCACAAATTAAAAATAAATAAATTTTACCATTAAAATTTTTTGTTTTAATACACGAGACCAAGTAGTTTTTATTAAGTGAGGGAAATCCGAGGCAAACCAAAGACATCTATTCTGGTCAATAGGATGCTCACACCTTACATTATCCTCGTCAATGCCGAATAATTTCCACATTCCACGATTCCATGACCCACCATCAGTTACAACTATATGCACATACAGACCAGATTTTTCTAATAAAAGAATAGCCTCTAAAACCAGTTTTTGTAATATTTCAGCTGTAGCGGCTCCTTTACTCAGAAAAGCCCCTATTGATTGTACTCATGGGCCACGAAAAGGCTGAAACATAAATACTAGTGCATGATCACCCATTTGATTTATTTGTTTTACTGGAGTGTATAAACCAAGATCAACAAGTCCATCCACTTTCAATGTTGATTTGTTGAAAGAAACAGCTGATGATAGTGCCATTTCATCTAAAAGCAATGCACCTAAACAAAAAAACACATTTTATACTTCATATATAAATATTTAAAAACTATATTTACCATGTCGTTCATTCACATCTAAAAGCTTAACTTTTTCTTCTAAAATTTCAAATACATTTTCTTGAAATCCGTATGCTGGTTTTAAATTTTTAATATAATTTTGTAAAGTTGTCTGGGAAGGTAATGGTAAAATATTATCTCGACACATTTTTCTGTATAAGGCTAGTCCTTTAATTTTCATTAAAATACATTGATAGATGTATTCATTTGAATATCTCATGCCAAAGGGAGACTTTATTGAACATTTCTTAAAACAAGCTTTGACAATTTCTTGTTGTGTTACAGGTAAATTTTCAATAGATTTGTTTAATTTTTTTGAATTACATTCTTTAAATTTGTTCATTAAATGATTTACTTGCGTTTTCAAAGTAGTAACCTAATAATCAAAATAGTTAAATATTATTATAACCAATAATTTGTTATATTCAGGTACAACCCTTAATAGAAAAAAATACCTTTTTAGACAGATTTCTATTTAGTTTAAAGGTATATCTATTTTGTAAAGTTTTTTTTGGTGACCTTTTATTAATATTATTTTTAAAAAAACGACAATTTGTACAAGTTATCTGTTTCCCTTTTATATAACTCATACATTTAGATGATCTATACATATGATTTTGATGTTCAACACCTGGACATGTATTTAATTGATCTACTTCAATTAATAGCTGTTCGACATCATTTATACTAGTTACCTCCTTTCCAATTTGAATTGCCTTACCTAAAAAAAATACCTAAAAACCAAGTAACAATAATAGTTTATTAATTAATGTTATTAATTTTTATTGAAAATATTAGCCACTATTTATTATTATTGACAAGGTGTATAAATATGAGTAAACTCATTTAAGGAATATAAAAACATAATAAATTAATAATATATTTATTTACCTGAGGGATAGTTGAAGTAAAGCGAACAATTTTATCAGTGTACAAATGTTCTATATGGGAATAAATAGTTGTATCAATGTCATAATGAATGCCCCACATTGTACCTGGTAATTTAACATTCTTCGCATCTCTATTGATGTCAAAACCTATATTTTTAGGAGAAATAATAGGGAAAAGCGAAGAAGAATTGTCATGCAATAGTGTATCTGTAAGTGCTATAATATTTACAGTGTTTAGTATTTTTACAAGCAATGCAATAATTGTGGTTGTTAATGTATTACTTTGTGAAGTATTGTCAGGCGAAAGCAATAAGCATTTGTTATATGTATTCTTTGCAGCTCTATTTAAGATACAGAAACAATTAAATAATAATATTAAATACCTACCTACCTACCTACAAATAATACTTACATTTTTTGAACTTTTTTGGGTAAAACATTTCTTACCGTTGGTGCTTTACGTTTGGTAATAGTTTTTGTCAAATATTTAGGTAGATTAGGAAATATACTAGGTACAGCTGTAGACATTAATATAGGTCTCTCTCTTTCTAATAATGATTTTATCCCATCAGGTCCAGTAAGATCAAAATGTCTTATAACCAATATTGGTAAAAAATGTCGTTCACACACTCTATCAGTATGACTTAAAGGACGGTCTGCTCTAGGAATACATTTACTCCATTCATCAAATAAAATCTATACATTTTAATTAACATGTGGAGTTTAATATTATACTACTTAGTACTTTTACCTAATATATGTATTTATATATTTACATCATTTTTAGGAGTTGTAAACAGTGATGGATACTTAACATTAGGAGTTAAAGCTGTATGTTCCTTCCTATGTTTTTTATTCCCAACATCACAACCAGGAACAAAACATTTGCTGTTTTTACTCATTTTATAAAAATATATTAAGACGTTGACAGCCGTTAATAATAAATAATAATACAGTAGTCAGTAATACACATTACAAATTGACAATTGTCAGTATGACATAGGTACTAATTCATATATAAGTTATAATATCATTAATTATTATGTTAATCGCCGGTATGCAATTTTGCAATGTAAAATATAACCACCTTGGATCTGCCGCCCGGCTCGCCGGTGCCCGGTCAGCTGTTGATAAAAACAGGACACCTATTGAAAACAGCGCACTCTGCCGAGATTATCATCTGTAGTAAATACAACGTACCCCTCTAACAAGGTGGGAGGGTGTTAGCTGGTCCACCGTATATATCCACCTTGTGTCAATCTTAGCACTACACTGGGTGTTTTTCGATCTTCCTCTCATATTATCTGTTTTGGTTATCTTATTGAAACCACTATGATGGCATACATAGATCTTTCTAGTAAATATTAGGAACAACTATTACTAAAAAGTTTTTTTGAAAAAAATTTATTTTTATATTGAAATAAAATGTTACGATATGCACTAGGTATTGAACTATTATTGCAAACAATATCTATTTTCTAATTATTTAATATTACCTAGGTATATAAGTATTAAAATTAAATTTAAAAAGGTGGGAATGTAGGTATAACCTAGACGTACTCCCATTGGATGGTGTAAAGGGGTCACATGTCACCTCCCTAGACAAATGTGAAATAATAGTTATTTTTTTAACTGTAAATAATAAAATTTTTTATCGATGATATTATACAACATTACATTATATTATTATAACATAGGTACATCATTTATGATTTGTCTATGTTGTATATCTATTTTCTGTTATTAATAAAAACAATTTTGTTGGTACTTAGTTTTTCTTTGTGATATTGTTACCCCCTGTGTTTTAATTGATGGGCAGTGGGGACCCTTGGGTACCACTGTGTTGTATAGTAGATGTGTAGTTGGTCACCAAAAGTCAATAAATGTGTTGAATTTTAATTCAATTGTTTTTTATAGTACTATTTTGTACTTATTCAAAAAAACAATTCTAAGCTGAGATTTACATCAAGTATATGTCATGAAATATTTTTTGATATTGCCATTAAAGTACCCATAAAGTTGGTTGGTTTAATTTTTGCAGAAAACATACATTACCTAATTATTATATAATTTATATTTTGTTATTAATTATATACGGCAATACCACTTTGGTTATACAGTAAAGTAGTATTGCCTTAAAAGTGTAAATAGGTTTATAGTATGAATACCTAGGTTTTATATCTTAAAATGATTCATATATTTTTAAAATGTAATTGTGTATAGTAAAATGTATAGTAGCCAGTAGGTATATGTAAAAGTTATAATTCAACATGAATATTTTTTTTTTTGAATTATATCAAAAAACAACACATCATTGTAAAACTAATACATTCATTGCTCCACTCAGAATTTAAATTTATAAAAATAATTATAATATATTATAAGAAAGTATTACACTTTTCCAATACTATTTGAACCAGCTAAAATATAATATAGTACCTATAATAACACAGATTATATAAAATATAATATTTCATAATTTCATTTAATCTGTGGTAATAACAACTGACAAGTACCTTCATATTATTGTACTAAAAAAAAGTTCTATACTCTTAATATATATTATGTACCTACCTAATAAGTCATAATATATTTGATTTGAAGAGTTAGGTTGATATTTGGAAATTTATCAGCAATAATTAATGTATCTCGATATTTAAATATTAAGCCATTTGATGTTAAGCTAATAATATTCTACAAAAACTAAGTATTCAACAGCAGCTGTTAATTTTTAAATTTTTATAAATATTTATTTTTGTTTTGAACATCAAAATGAAGATACCTGCATTCAGTGTTATTATAGCTACATAAATGATTAGATGTATATTATTATTGCGTAGGTTGTCAGTAACATTATTAATTTACTATTTAGTAAATACGAAGTTAACTTACCTACACACAAATTTTGAACATTCATTAAATGCTGATTTATTATTCATACACCAACTTGTATTCGTTTCATTGCTATACTCACTAACAGGGGCGGCTCGTCAGGGGAGACTTTGAGACTGAGTCTCCCCCTTAAAAAAACCCAGTTACTTGTAAATAATAATTATTTAAAATAATAATGCATAAAAATATTTTTATTTGAATTGAAAATATAATATTATATAATTTATATCGTTTTCTTTGTTTATTATTATAAATTGAAAGCCACCAAGTCTAAAACCTATAAATAGTTATTTTAATAGAAATGCTATTTTAGTTTTATCGACGACGGTGACGGTCGCCGTTACAGTGAAACTGCCGCCCGACAGTCTCAATCATAACATGTAAAATGGTACGGCCGGTTTGATGGAGGGCCGGAGGGGGCAGGGAGAATAAGCTGCGTATTATAGACTCTATTGAGACTGGGTTCACGATAATAATTGCCGTACCGCGCGCCGTTCTTAGTCGCTGTCATAATTTAATGCATTTTTATGATTTAATAACTATAACACGTTTACTACAGGGTTTTATACTATCTTCTATTTGATATTTGTTATATTTCTAATTATTTTAAAAATGCAAAAATACAATATAATAGACATATTATTAACTAGTGGTTTTAATACTTTAACTTACGAACAAAAAAATCAAATTAAACTTAAAAATATTAACTAAATATGTAATACTATAATATTATTAGATTTTCAATAACAGGGTTTTTCTTGTTCGTTGTTGTACGTAGTTAATGTTAAATAATTTTAAGTCTCCCCAGAATATTAACTCACGAGCCGCTACTGCTCACTAATCCATCTAAAAATGTCTTGCTTAGAGAACAAATTTGAACGATAAACATTACTTTTACATTCAATCAATTTAAACATTTTATTGATGGAGTAATACACTATATAATTAATTAAAAATAATAATCAATAGGTGGTATATACTATCAATTGCACTATCTATTGCAATCAGTGGCGTATTTAGGATTTTCTTGAGGGGGGGGGGGATATAGAAATTAGAAATAAATTTTCAAAGAAACCAGTCATGCAAGACTTTTTTTGCTAATCACTAATCAAGTATAGGTATTTTAAAAGACAATATTAATTAATAAATAGCATTTTAAGTTTAACATAATAATCTAATGAATAAAAAATATATTAATAGCTTAATAGGTATAGCTTTATAATAATCAACACAATAAAATAAATTTATAAAATATTTAGCTAATTAATAATTTGTTCTGTAAAAATGTAAAATATCATATAATTATATTGATCATTGATATCTTTTATCTACATAGGTTTATATAACACATAGACACAATATGGCCATTAATTTGCAGTGATTTTACAAAACAAACTCCAGTCTTCTATTTTTCAGAGACAATTCATCAATGACTTCATCTGGTGTAATCTTTGTTTCTGTATGGCATGCTAATAGAGCAATCCATTCAGTCTAGTCTATAATAACAATAAAATACACAATTTTATAAATATTTTCAATAATATATCATAATTTAAAATCTGCAAATTTACTTCATTCATACTATTCCTGAGATAAGTTTTAATTCTTTTTAAATTAGAGAATGATCGTTCAGGAGTTGTTGTCGACACTGGAAGCGTACAAAATATTTTTATCAATATATAAATGTTGGGATAAAATTCTTTATCACAAATTTCTAATGCCTGTAATCCTGAACTAAGAATGATATTATCTGTAATTAGTTTTGTTTTCCACATGTTGAATTCGGCTATGCTATTGAATTTATCTACAACAGGTGAATATATGTTCACAAGCTTATTAAATTGTTCTCGGTCATTTATCTCTAATGGCAATGGCTGGGTTTTAAAAATGCAATCGAACCCTATAACAGTAAATATCAAATAATACAATTCTTTGGAAAATTAGTTATTTGTATAGCTATTCAGTATTTGTACTTATACTATAATTTATAATAATACAATGTCAATAGGGATTTGTTTTTAAAAATATAATATAAAATATGTAATAAGTAGTTTATACCTTCAAAAATACTTTTATGATTTATAAAACGCTCAGTAAGTTGTGATATAAAGTAATCAATATATGGTAAAAATACTGTTACACGATAGTATTGTTCGGTAGAATGATTTTGTAAATTTGGATTAGCTCTATGTGTTTGTTTAGAAGAAATTCTTTTCTCTAGCAATTCAATTCCAACATCATCTGCCATTTTCTGTAATATATTAATAAATATTTGGGGGGTATATTTATGATGTAGGTACATTATAAATATTATTTTAAATATTAAACAGTATATTAAAATGAAAGATTACTTTGACATTATTATAGATTATATTGAATTCTATTTCATTATTTTCCCTAATACATTTTAAAGTAGCTATTACATTTTCTACTATGCATATTGTCTTTTTCAAATCAATTTGAACTTTTTGCAACTGTTTACACAACGGAAGTCCATAAGAAAATAATACCTAAAACAAAATTTAAAAATAACACAATATATGTACCTAAATGTATATAATATAGAAATTATCTTAACCTTTATAACATTCAAGGAAATCAAAAACTCTGAATCTTTTAACGCTTTCTGAAGCATTTCAGCATCTGTTGATTCTTTCCAGTCAGATATAATGTCTAACGCATTGAGAACAAATGAAAATAGTTCAGAAAAATCATTTACAGAATCATAACGTTGAATCCAACGAGTAGCACAAAGCCGTTTGAGTTAAAACAATAACACTTGTAGTAAAACACTTGGGGTGCATTATTTGAATTCTCAATGGTATTTAAAAGAACAGAATTTCTTTTAGGGGTATTGAAAAAATTATAAACTTTTTCGATCACCCCCAAACAATTTCTGATTGGTTTTATACCGCTAGCCGTTGAAACAGCTAAATTCAGCGAATGTGCTGCACAATGTACATATATAGCGTTGGGGTATTTAGATCTCACAATAGTCTGTACTCCTTTAAATCGACCAGCCATATTACTGGCCCCATCATATCCTTGGCCATATAAATAATTGCAATCAAGTCCACATCTGTTTAAGCCTACCAACAAAAAAATTTAATTAAATAATATAAATAAATAAAGTGAATAAATAAATAAATCATAAATGTGTTATTTACAATTACCATTTAATATTGAGTTAGCCAAGTCATTACCAGTCAAGCTATCAATTTCAAAAAACTGTAAAAAGTTCTCATGCAACTTATTGTTTTCATCAATATATCGAACACATATACTGAGTTGCTCTTTAGTCGAGATGTCGGTTGTTTCATCAGCCAGAACAGAGAAACATTTAGATTTATTAATCACATTAACTAGTTTCCTTTGTAAAATTGTGTTACATGACTGAATTATTTCATTTTGTATAATTGGACTCGTATATTTATTACGTTTCCCTGAACCCTCAAGAACATTACGTAAAAATTCATCTCCTTTTGCTCGGTACTTGAGAATACCACGGAAATGGCCTTGCCTTGAATCATCTAAAAAATAGAAGTTAAAAGTTGTAAATAATAATAATTGAAGGGCGACATTCCAAAACGTGCTATTGCCATTTTTTAAGAAATCGAGCTATACATGTAGTTTTACTGTAATCATCTGGAAGATTTCGATTTTTTACATATTATAACTCTAATTCAAATATTAATGACAAAAATTTAACTCGAAAAAATTGAACTTAAGTCATAACGTACTATTGCCTCTTATTCACACAATCCAAAATGTGCTATTGACATAATGTACTTCAAAACGTTCTATTACGTATGATCATCCATATAACAAAAGTATTAATTTTATACAAAACGTGCTAATACCAGTAATACCGTAATGTGTTACAATATTATTTTGATTTGTTAACATACTTATTTTGTTGCTCATTGGTTACATATTAAAATATTAAATAACAGCTGTTTATATTTTGATATCACTTGAGACAACAGTTATATACATAGAAAATATATAATAATATTATACCATCTGCAATCATGGTTGTAGCTGATTACTAACACGATCGTGCTACAACCTACCGTGCTTGAGACATGATAACATTTTTAAATTCTTATAACAAGAAAAATTAAATTATCGTTTCTAAGTTCATATACCAGCATGTACAATATCATTTCTGTAATCAATTCAGTGTAATGTTTAAAATAGAATTCCGGTTTTGCGCCTGGCGGCCGACTGCGCATTCGTCATTATTAGTTACTACCATTACAATATTATTACAGTGTATTGACTATTGGCGTTGTTGCGATTTTGGTTGTTATGAAATTTTTATGGTTTATTAAATTCATTATAAATTAATTAATTCATTTCATTCATTAAAAATTATATAAATAAATACTTTGTATATAATGAAGAGGACTAGAGCGCTGAAATTAGTGAACGCGGTTCGAAGTCAAAATTCTACATATTTCTGTGCTACAGTTAATGAAAGTGTAAGTAATTTTTATCGTATTTTAACCCTACAATGCATAACGTTACTTAAGAGTAACAATGTTTTTATCAGCATATCATACTTAAAATAATGATCGTTTTATGCTTTTCAACGTATATACTAGTTGCTAAGGTAATATATATTTAGTTTATAGTGTAAAAAAATAGTAATATAATAATAATTATTAATTAATTTGAAGTTTTTCGATATTTTTCTGAGTTATCAGAGTTATCAATTTTTTTCATTGAGGTATGTCAATTTGATGAACGATAAATCGGTTCTAATTCATATAATTTAATTTGGAAAAAATTGTATATGTTTCCTACACTGTACTTTATCAATTCGTTTGAAATGTGGACCTTTTGTAGATTCGTACTACTGCAGATATTCGATTTTTACTTTGTTACACATGAGTAACACTATGCATTCTCGTTACATTATCATTATATTATACACTTGTGATACAGATTGTTTATCAATTTTCCTTTTGAAGTGCTGTAAATGCCTTTTGCTCATAAGTTTATGTACTTATTATAGCTAGTTGTTAGTTTATAACTTATTTATTTAGATTAGAATTTCTTAAAGCATAATCAAGTATGGAAAATAAATTAGCTGATGATGATATAGTTCATTTATTAGACATTCCATCAGATTCTGAGGATGGTTTTGAAAGCGACCTTGATACTGAACAAATTGAAATGTATGATGAGTACAGGGATTTATTAGAAGAACCAGATTTATCTACTTTTACAGAACTCCTATTAAATAAATTTCCTGAAAACATTTTAGATGAAGTTGTTGAATTTCCTATTTTGGATCCAGAACTGGATAATGGTAAGCATTTAAATATTCCTTCATCCTCATCTTCTCCTGAACCAATTACCACACCAAATAATAAAAAAACCAGACAAACACAACAATGTATAAAACCTATTTTAACAGCTCCTATCAAACCTCCTATAGTTATTCAAAATATTAAATGGACAGATGGCAATTTTCCAGTATTAGAAACTGATTTTCTTGGAAATTCTGACTTACCAAATTATATATTAGAACTAGATACACCTTTTCAGATTTTCAAATATTTTTTTACTTCAGATTTGATGGATCATATATGTTCTGAGACTTATAAATATGGTGTGCAAAATAACTCCAGTAGCCCCTTAAAAATGAGTACTGAAGACTTACAAAAATATATTGGCGTTCTTGTGATAATGAGCTTAGTAAATATAACAAATATTAGAAACTATTGGTCACCAGTTTTGGGAAATGAAATTATAAAAATACAATGACTGTGAATACATTTGAAAAAATAAGATCCAATCTCCACTTCAACGATAACTTGTTAACTTCTACTGGCCCTAACAGGGACAAAATACATAAAATTAGACCTGTTTTAGAAACTTTAAAAAAAAGATTTAGTAGTATCCCTATAGAAGAAAACTTAGCAGTTGACGAACAAATTTGCAGTACTAAAGCAAGAAGTTCACTTAAAGTTTATATGCCAAATAAACCACATAAATGGGGGTATAAATTTTTTGTATTGAGTGGTGCTTCAGGATTTGCATACAATTTGGAGTTTTGTACTGGTCAGGAGAATAATTCTGAACTTAGAAAATCAAGTGAACCAGACTTAGGTGCCAGTGCAAATGTTGTTGTGCGCCTTGCAAGAGTAATACCTATAAATCTAAGACACAAATTATTTTTCGACAACTATTATACCACATTACCACTTCTAGTTTATCTAAAAAAGAGAAACATACTATCTTTAGGAACTGTTAGGAGAAATAGATTAAAAAATGTTATGTTGCCTGATGATTCCTTACTAATGAAAAAGCCAAGAGGTACAACTGCTCATTGTGTGTCAAAAGTCAGAGGTATAGATATTGTTGCTGTTACATGGAAAGACACAAAAATTGTTAGTTTGCTATCAACATTTGCTGCTGTAGATCCGGTGGTCAAAGTTAGTAGGTTTGATAGAAAACAAAAAAAAAGGGTAGAGGTCGATTGTCCAAACATAATAAAAGTATATAATAGGCATATGGGTGGCGTTGACTTATTAGATGGATTGCTTGGGCGCCATAAAATAAAAATGAGAAGTAGAAAATGGTATATGAGAGTTTTTCATCATTTATTGGATGTTACCATAGTAAACTCATGGCTTCTCCACAAAAGAATTCAAAAACAAAAACAAGACAAAAATGTTATGTCATTAGTACATTTTAGAGAACAGCTAGGTTTATCTCTTTGTAAAATTGGTACTTCTATAACTCCAAAACGTGGCCGTCCAACTAATGATGTACAAGAAGGTATAGTTAAAAAAGGTAAAATGGGCACTAAAATAGGACAACATGCTCCACCTAAAGAGGTAAGGACTGATAGAACAGATCATTGGCCAGTTGAAAATGAAAAAAGGACAAGATGTAAGAACCCAGGTTGTAAAGGCAATACTTTTATGATGTGCAATAAATGTCAAGTTAACTTATGTTGTGGCAAAGGATTGGCTTGTTTCACTAAATGGCATACAACATAAATTTTAATTATTATTCAGTTTTATAATTACTAGTTTTTATTTTTATTAATAATATTGACAAGTCAGTCAATAATTTTTAAGTTTTTATATTTTAACTTTTTTTTAACATTATTCTTATTTGTTATTTTATTATATTTTACTATTTTTAACATTTATATAGTATATATTATATATATATATATGTATATATATTGTTTTGTATTTGGTAAGTTGTTCAATAATTTATGTTATAGTTTTATAAATTTGTTTGAAAATAAAAATAAAAAAATTATATAATTTCATAGAATGTATGACAGTGACTGGCCTGAGATTTTTTTTAAACATTATTATTTATAATATTGTAATATCTTATTATTTAGCTTTATGTATTTTTTCTTTTTGTTATTGACATGTCAAGCAAATTTTGTTTTAGGTACATCTGGCTTATAAAAAACAAATAATAAAGTTCATAGGACGTATGGTACCATGGAATTCCTAAATATATAATAATATCGTATAATGTAAATGCATAGTGTTACTCAGAGGTAACAAAGTACAAATTAGTGGATTTTGGGAGTAAAAATCCAAATTTGATTTTTCAAATATTTTTCGTACTATCTTTAGGATATATATATAAAAAAAAAATTAAGAAAAAAATAAAATAAAAAATCATGCATTGTAGGGTTAATATTATAATACATTATAATATTTAATTTTATGGCAGATAATATCGAACACATTATTAATTTTTAAAAGTAATAATATATTATTATTCATTATTATAATTCAAGTTGAGCTAGATATATGGTTCTAATGATTTGGTTAATTTTATAAAAACCTTTATATTTTTGAAAATTGTGTATAAAATTACAATTTATCACCATATTTTTATACATTTAAACAATATCTACATTTTGATTTTAATTTATTCTACTTTAATGTTTGTATTAAATGTATAGCCTTTATTATAAATTTATAACAAATATTTTTATTTTAGAAAAAAAGTATCAAGAAAATTAATCTTTGATGGCGATAATGACAACAAGATAAACGATCTAACTAGTACCCAGGTAAAATTAAATAGTTAACCCAAATTTGTGCAATGTCTTATAATACCTATAGTTTTATTATATTAGAAAAATGTTATATTTTATATAATATGCTTAATTAAAATGTATTCTCTGAATTTATTTTAAATAATAGGTAAATATGTCTTATAAACATTTTTATTATGTATTCTTCAAAAACATTTTTTTTTTTATTATTTTGTAAAACTTATATGTTTAGGATGTATATGATACACAAATCGCAACCAATCGAACAGAACATTGGGTTGAACAACAAGCAAAGCACACCGAACAAGTTAAAAAAAAAATATTAAATACAACTGAGCTAATTTTAATAGAAGTACCGCCTGACCCATCATATTACCCAGCAAATAGTACATTAGTTTTTCCATCAGAAGTTACTTTAGATAGTAATGCTGTATTATCTACACCAGCTGCAAGTGAACTTAGGTTTATTGAAAAATTTCAGCAAGTACCTAATTCATCAGGTCATCCTGCTACTCTTATACCAGTTCCTTCGTATGAAGTTTCTGTTTATAATGCTGTATCTACACCAGCTGTAAGTGAACTTGGGTTTATTGAAAATGTTCAGCAAGTACCTTATTCATCAGGTCACTCTACTACTCGAATACCAGTTCCTTCACCTGAAGTTTCTGTTTATAAAGCTGTATCTACACCAGTTGTAAGTGAACTTGGGTTTATTGAAAATGTTCAGCAAGTTCCTAATTCATCATGTCATCCTGCTACTCTTATACCAGTTCCTTCTTCTGAAGTTTCTGTAGATAATGTTTTATCTACACCGGCTAAAAGTGAACCCGAGTATATTGAAAATGTTCAGCAAGTTAATGGTGGAAGAAAAAGAAACATTATTAATCAAAAAAAGTTAAAACAATTGCAGAAAAATAAAATCTCCACAGAATGGACATTTAATGATTGTGGACATACTGGAGAAAATAAGAAGTGTATTTGTAAAGTTTATAATCTATCATTTGAGGACATGAACACATTCAGAAAAAATATATCAACCATCAAAAGTAAAATTGACCAGGATAAATTTGTACTAACAATGATGGCTGTGAACCGTGCAAAAGATACTCGAAGGCATAGTACACCAAGAGCAGTACGAACTCATGTGGAATATTATTTACCAAGTATTATCGGTGAAAGAATTCCAGTTTGTGCTACTGTGTTCAGTAATGTTACATCATTCACTCGTAGGCGTTTAAATCTACTTACTTCTACATTTAAAAAAGAACAAAAAAGTCCTACTGAAAGAAGAGGTGGATCAAGACTCAGTGAAAAATCAGAGGAAATCACTGACAGTATTAAAGCATTTATTATGAAAATGAAGTGTCGAAAAAGTCATTATGCTAGAAATGATACCGGAAGAAGTTATTTACCACCTGAAATGTCTATAAAAAGTTTGTGGGAGCATTGGAAAGAAAAAAGAATTAAAAATGAAAAACCTGTGGCTTCAATTTCTAAGTTTCATTATGTTTTTACAAATAGTTTTAATTTGAGTTTTGGCCATCCTCGACAGGATGTTTGTAGTAATTGTACAGAGTTAATTACTAATATTAAATTAGAAAAAGATATGGAAGCTAAAGCATACTTAAAACGAGAACTGTACAACCATAAAGAAAATGCCAAAATATTTCCTAAAATGATGTCCAATATAAGACCAGGATCTATTCATGTTAGTTTTGACATGATGCAAAACCAACCATTACCAAAATTATCTGTTACAGATACGTTTTACAGTCGATAAATATGGCTCTACAACTTAACATTTGTAATAAATTCTGAACAATATCAGTCTCCAGAAAATTGTTATTTGTATACATGGTTGGAAAATGAGAGTGGTAGAGGACCCAATGAAGTCTGTTCAGCTTTATTAAATTTTCTAGAAAAATTAGAAGAACGTCTAAAACAATATACAAATCCACCAACTACTTTAAATTTGTTCTCCGATTCATGCTCAGCACAGAACAAAAATCAGTTTCTAGTTGCTGTACTATTATACTATATAAATTACAGAGAAACAGTTTTTCAAGAAATAAATCATATTTTTCCAGTAAGGGGGCATAGTTACATGCCTCCAGATCAGGTATTTGGTAGAATTGAAAAATGTCTTCGCAATAAAGAAAATATGATCTCTCCTACTGAGTACTATAGAGTTTTTGAAAAATTCACTAAAGTCCATATATTTAATAAAGATTTCTTTATGTATGACTTTAAAAAAACATGTAAGAATCTATTGAAACCAAACTCTTTAAAAACTACCGAACAAAAAATGTTTAAATACCAAAAAGGCAAAAACACTGTGGGTCTATCAAGTACTTACAATAGCGTTCCTAAATTTACACAGATACTTAAACGCAATGCAAATTTAAAAAATCTGGGTGATGTTGCAAGACTTGATAAAGTTAATCATATTAAACCAGCCAAAAGAAACGATGTAAAAAAATTGATGAAATATTTTGTTGTACCAGAAGATGCTGAAGACTTTTACAAAGAAGTATGTAAAGGTGATGATGATCATGATAGTGACGAAAATGATATTCCGTGCTCTGAAGAAGATGAATAAACTAATATTATTTATAAAACTAAGCATTATTATAAGTTGTATACATTCTTTTTTTGCATTTTCAAGACTGATAATGTTATAACAATTTACTTTACATTTAGTCATCTTAGAATCTAATTTTTATTTTTTATTTTTAGTAGGTAATTTAGAAGGCTGACAGTTTGTTATAAAATGTTTTAAAAATTTCAAAGACTGAAATGTTATTTAATTGTATTTGTTTTTGATTTAGTAATTTTTATGAAGACTGAAATGTTTTTTTAATTTTAATTTAATACTATAATAAATTAAAATTAAAATACTTGTTTATTTTAATAAATATATGATTTAATAGATATATCTAATATGATATCAACTTTTTATAAAATAAATATTTATCAAAACTCAAGAGTATGTTTTATTTGTATAGGTATTAGTTTATTAGTATTACATAATATTGTTCTAGGTGTTTTACTTAAACACCTATTTTATTGAATTATAATGATACTGTGTTAATTTATTTTGGAAAGAATAAAAAATTTTATTTAATATATTGTTGTTACATAAATTATTTAGATATACTTTAGAAAAGAAAATTCCCTATTTTTAGAAATCAAACATGAAAAAATAACTATAGATTTCATATAAAAAGAAAAACTTAAAAGTATATTTAAAAATAAGTACCATGATATTATAACTTATAGCACATTTAAAAAAATCTCAACTTATTTGATTCAAAACGTTCTATTACATTGTACAATTATTCAAAAGGTACTATAAGTGGCAAAAGCACGTTTTGAAAAAATTTAACTTATTTTATTCAAAACGTTCTATTGCATTGGGATGTAACTCAAAACGTTGTATTGCTGGTAATAGTACGTTTTGCATCAATTAACATTTATGATTGTTAAAAAAGTATGTAAAATATTTTTAAAAAAATGATTTTGATGTTACCAATCTTTTGGAAAAAATATTTTACTTATGACAACACTTATTTTGCAACTCAATATTCATTCATATTTGCATACAAGTTTTTTTCATTTTATCAACATTTCAAATTTTGGTAATAGCACATTTTGGAATGTCGCCCTTCAATTGTAAATCCATAATTAGCATGACTGGAGCATTATTGTCCAATAGTTATATGACATTGATAATTCAGCTTAATTATAATTATTATTAAATGGTAAAAGTTTATACAATTTAGTTTTTAGTTTCTATATCTATGCTTACCATCTACTATGTATCACCAAAATCTCTATGTCCTCTCAAAGCCAACTCTTCTTTACCACATAGAATTATGCACTCAATAATTTGTCTTATTTTCCTTCTATTTTCTTCAATTTGTACCATTCTATACAAATTCACAGAATTAATGTACTTTAATAATTTAAACTTCCAAGTAAGGGTTATCATATTATGCATTTGATATTGCCTACCTATTATTATCTATGCGTTCTATAATAGACAATTCCTTTTTTTCTATTACTTTTAAAAAGTGCTCAGAGTCTAGAATAGACAATATATGATATTTCAAACTTCCATGAGCCCGAAAAGTCTAAAAAAAAATGTATTAAATATTTAAGCAAATATCTCTGGAATAAATCATTTAAATTATTAAACCTCTTTTGCCTTCTTCCAGTTGCTGAAAGCAACAATAACAAGGCTACTCTAAGGCTGGCTTCCAACACCACCATTTTTTGCAAACAATACACAGTATTTACAGAATGACCCATTTTTAACATTTGAATACGCCAGCCAATTAAATTCTTTTAGCCACTTATGCTGAAATCTTAAGCCACGTTTTTCATTTTTTGCAAGCAATGGGAATTTATATTCTACATCTGATACCCATAGATTAGTTAGCACCTTGAATAAATATCATTTTAAATAACAAACTAATTAGTTTTAATAAATATTATAGAATTAAATTTAAAATATAGACATTAAATAAAAATAAATATGCATAATTTAAAAAAATACTAATTTATTAAATATTAATATATTAAGTATTGAAATAATTTATCAATTAGTATATAACTTACAAGCTTTTTATCAGCATCTGTTAAAGATAAGCATTCTACAAAATAACCAATGTCATTAGCATTGCCTAGCATTTGATTGTTTTCACAAATTAAATCATCCTTTAATAAATAATTGAAACATATTATTATGTTAATGCCACAACAATAACTAGAATATATTAAACAATTTTTAAGGCATATTATTAAATTGTATTTGTTTTCATATGTCAAGTAAAACATGCTATTTGAAGCTAATAAATATATATTATAATTATATAATACTATATAATATAATGCCTAAATAATTTAAATGATCTATATAAGTGAGTTATAAATTTATAAGCTGTGACCACTGATCATGAAAGCATATAAACCTATATATAAGCATAACTAATTTAGTTTTTTGAAATAATTATTTACTTGCTGTGATCGTGAATTCGATGCCTCACTAAAACTTTCTAAAGAAAGTGCGGTACCTGCAGACTTGTTTACTTCTGTAATTTTTCTTACTGGTGAATTTGCCTAAATATCACAAAAACTTGAATTTACACTTCAAATTTCACAAAAATTAGCACTTTTTTCAGTCTCGTTATTTTCATTTTCTCTTCGAATTTTTTTATTGCTTGTAAAAAATGATAACAAGGTATTTTTTTTTTATGTCATTGAAAAAGTAGGTAAATTATATCGAAAAATAAAATATAGTATATAAAAAAAGTAAATTTGACTATAAAATATCACTTTTGATCACGAATATAATATTTCTTAAATCGTGGTTTCAATACTCAATGCATTATTCTTTGACTATTTGAGCAATGAAATTTTTACAGAACACCGAATAGTATGCATAGATTAATGATTATCTGATTATCATAACCAATTACTGTGTAATAGAATATTAGATCATATTATCAAAATATCGTACATTTGCTTATGATCTAATAATAGAATACAGGACACTGTGGATACAAATCAGTGACAAACGTTATCATTTGGGTCCACTGAGATAAGAGATTGTGTATAATTTTGCCTATATTCGCTTCTTATTAATTATAATATTATCAGATTTCATGCATTGTTAGTTGTGGTTTGTGATTACAGGTTATTACAGTATTGTGGTACAGTCTAGTGTCTACAGACATACTATAATACTATATAATAGGTATATTCGTATAAATATTAAGGTCTATAAGTATATGAGTAGTGAGTACAGACTAAAAAAAAAAAAAAAAGGCTAAGGGGGGGATCTATCCCCCATATCCCCCCCCCGTAAATACGCCACTGATTGCAATTTATAATGATTTTCTTTAATCGAATCATTACAATATTACAGAAATCGTGTTATTTATAGAATTTGGTGATTAATTGATATAAATACTCATGTGTAGGTTAATAATTTGTATATTATATTCATATTATAGTCTATTTGTAATGTTTTATATTGTTCTTACAACTTTCTTATATAAAACAAATATTGTATAATATATAATATATGGTAATATCATATTATAATTTGTAATATTAAACTTGGCGGGAATTTAAAATCGACCAATGAGAATGCGTATTTGAACACAGGTGCCGAAACAGACCCCAGAATGCTTATATGCCGCCGGGAACTTGAAGTTTTTTTTTTCTCTTTCCAACGGCTGAACGTGGCGCAACGTACAACGTACGCTACGTGGTGCCATCGTTCCGGTGTGTGTCGTGTGTATCATAAAACCCTCGTGTGAACACGAGGTGTCCGTGAGCCCGAGCTGTGATTAGCGGCCACGGTCGGTACCTTGTATCTCTTATCGAAGTACGTTTTTTTGATTCGAGTGAAATAATAAAAGTCACGTGTGATCACGCTTGTTTTGTCCGTGCGACGCTAAGCTCACATCGCGCCCCGTTTGTGTATTTACGCCGTGCACGTGTTCTATTATACTTTCCGCGTGATCGCGAGTGTTTGCCGTGGAGGGACGTAACTAGTATTTTAATTTCGCCTTCGCGTTACTCGAGTGGAACCACGAGCCATCATCCTCGAGCGACGAGCGGAAGATTTGTCCGCCGTCGCCGTTCCGACGAAGGATCGATATTGGACATCACCAAAGATCGCCGCAGTCGCGGAGCCACGCAGTCTCCGTAGTCAGGTCCATTTGTTGTTTAGTCCCACGTGTCAGTGGGCTGCATAAAATATAATTATTGTTCACCAGTTATGGTATTTTGGCAATGCTATGATCTAATGCAAGATGCAATGTCATCAGTATCAAAACAGACCATTTCACCTCCAGAAAGTAAGATATCTTAGTTTTTTTTTAAGAAAGTTTATACAGTTACCATTGGCGTGCGCAAGGTACATAGTAAAATTTACTTGATATACATTTTATTATAATGCATACCTTTTGTATAATGTTGTATAACAATTACTTATTAATTATTTTTATAACACTTGTAATAGTTAATCTAGTAATTACTAAAATTTAAATAAAATTAATTATAATATATTTTTCCATGTTACAGATTTGTTACATGAATCTTCTAAGTCTGAATCGACTCCTTCAGTATCAAAATCTCATTATTCGAGAACTCCAGAATTGTCATCACCAGCATTAAGTTCTAGCCCATCACCAACACATCGTCCATCATTACTAAAAAGTAATAACAGTGTCAAAATGCCTGTTTGGTTTGAGAAATTTAAGATATTAAAAAAACAACAAATAGAAGCAAATAATGACAACACAGCACAACTCCGTGAACGGTTAGTAGGTAGCAAAGCACAAAACAACATAAGAAGCATAACATTGATCAAACTAAATAATTACCACATAATACATATTATCATTGAGTATAGATAGTATACTTTATATACTATCTATACTCAATGATATTATATATTATTTATTGAAATAATTTATATGTCGTAGGAAGCAGCTGAACATGTATCTTTCTGTAAAATAACATAAAACACAATAAACATTTGAGTAAATTATTATCAACTTGCCTTTTGCTAAATAAAATTTTTGAAAACAGTTTTTTGACTTTATCTTTTTTGTTTTTTTTTTTTTTGTTTATAGATTAGACAAATTGGAGAAGAGAGAAGAGAATATATTAGAAATACAAAAACAGATTGTGAGTAAGTTAGTTACAGCAAATAACAATCAGTTACAAAAGTTGGAAATATTCAAGAAAATGTTTAACAACCCCTAGTCCTGAAAATGTTATTCATTGCATTTATTTATAGTTTATACTATTAATTGTTATTAATTATTACCATTAGTAATTATATCAAACTGTTTTTTTTTAATTATTTCCTTTAAAGACTAAACATAATCAAAAGAACTGATAAGTTTAAAATTTTTATTTTATTTTTGTTAAAGTTTAATTATTATTATGTTTTTAATTGCATTTTTTATACTATTACCTAATTGTTATTTATTACCATAAATAATTATAAATAAACAATTTTTTTTTTCTAAATTATTCGATTTTATTTATAAATATTCATTTATATGTAACGAATTACATATTAAGTCTCTTTTAGTCATGCCACCCATGAGTTCTTCATTTTCCTCGATAGTTGCTTCTGATGGTATTGGATCATAATCAATATAATCATCATCCATTGACATACATATATTGTGTAAGCAGCATGCAGCTGTAATTATTTTTCCACAAAAATCTTTTTTATATATATTCATATGCCTGAAATTTAAAATTAAATCTATTACTTACTTTTTAGAGATTTATTTATTATATCCATATACATTAGACATGAAGTTTCGTTATAACTTACTTTAATTTCCTAAATCTGCAAATTAATTTTCCAAATGCCTGCTCAATTAGAATTCGAGTACTACTCATTGTTCAATTAAAATATTTTTCTCGTCTAGTTGAATGCCCATTATCTTTATAAGGTACCATGAGACCTTCAGTCAATGGGTATGCACCATCTCCAAGAATATGGCAAGATGGTGGTAAAATGGACCAAGGATCATTAATGATCACCTGACCAATACTGCTGCAACGATAAATCCGTGCATCGTGTGTACGGCCAGGCCAACCAGCAAAAACATCTATAAACTTAAGATTTACATCAACAATCCCCTAAATAAATGTAAAATTATTAATTAATATTAATATTCAGGTATTTATGGTAAACATATCATTACAAATCTTCAGTAATATTACGAACTAATGATTTAGCCCTGTACTAAGATTATCAGGCACAAATGCATACCTGTAATACTATGGTAGATACTTGTTTCCTATTACAAAACATATTTCTATCCAGTTTGGGCATTTTTGTTCTCTTTTCCCATGGAAATAGTGTATTTATGTGGCATCCGTCAATACAACCAAAAACATTTTGAAATGAATTATCTCCACGAAGTGAATTAAATTTATTCACATAATCTATAGTAGCTTGGCCAGATGGCCAAACAATGATTTTAGCAGCTACACTATTCCAAGCTAATAAACAGTTATTCACTATTGTGTGGCTTGTCCTCTCTGCTACATTGAATCTATTTGCAATTTGTCTAAAAATTATAAACCCAATATTGTATTGATCTTATTTTAAATAATTTTAGGTATTTTAATTCAAATAGGTAATTTTTTCATCTGTATGTTTCACAATTTGCTATATACCAAATACAAATTAATACTTGTTTTTCGATATTAATTTTTATAGACTCCAATGCAAGAATCGGGCCAATGATATTAATACCTTAGAAAAATAAATTTTCTGTAGAAATTTAATTTAGAAAAATATTTGAATAACATAAAATATACATTTAATTCCCAATAAATAGATAGTTTTAAACACTGCAGCTTAGAGATAAATAACATATATACAAACCTCAACACTTCCTCGATTTAAACGAAAGTGAGATTTAAATTCCTTGTCTGTAAATTTTGGTACCAAAAATTCAGCAAACATTTTTATTTTTGTTTTCGATTCCTTTGGCTTAATAACTTCACTAAAAATAATAAATTCGTCTTCATCTTGATCTTCATTACCGGAACCAAAATACAGCGGATGAATAAATACGTCTAATTGAAAAAATGTCTTAGGAGTTAAGTTAAGTATATCTTGTTATGGCTAAAACATTTAAATTTACTAAAATATACTCTTACTTTTTCGATTGGACATCGATTGTGCTGTATGATTGAATATATCAGTGACGGTTTATCACGGTTTTTACTGAGTATAAAATCTTTGAGCATCGCCATTTTAATATTATTATAATTATCCATTTTTTATTTTAATTAAAAAAAAAAAAAAAAAATTAAAACAGAAAATTTAAAATTGTTAAGTAAACAATATGATAGCAGAATCAATGTTGTATGATAACCACGGATGATAATAGTGGTGATAATTGATAATAAGAACTTCGGAAGGGTAAATCGATTTATGCCACGAATTTCTAACAAAACCGGTGTATATTTACACTGAACCGAGATTATGAATCGGGATCGGTAAAGTGAACCAGTCAAGACTAGCGAATTTCTTGATGGACAGCGCGTTGACCATACTGGTTCATTGTAGCTGCGTCTTCATTATTGTTAGAAAGAGATATAGCATAGTTTACGGTTTTCTCAAAAAAAATTTTAAAGTCATGGATAAAATAATAAAATTTAGGCAAAATGTCCAATTGTTATAATTAGGGCTAGGATTTTAATGCCCTAAAGAATCTTAAAAAAATGCCCTTAAAAAAATGCAAAAATGACTTAAAAAACTCAAAAATTGCAGTATAAAAATGCATTTCTGGCAAATGACCTTGTTGTCGAAGCCGTAATAATAATAATAATAAAAAAAAAAATGCATTTATATTTATTATAGCTTATCAAAAAATTTTTAAAAAAATTGTATAATTAATATTTTGTTATTGTACGTTGTTACTTGTTTTGTTTTGTTGTATTTCTGTTTTCTTAATCATTCATTATAAAATAATAATAATAAAAAAAAATGATTTAATATTTTAACTTGTTTTTGCTAGTACATATTAGCCAATAGGTATATAACAGCGATAATTTAAGCGGAAAGTCCTAGCTATGATAAAATTGTTATCGACGATAATCGATTTTCGTGCTATATATATATATACATGTATAAATCGTACCGTGGCGAGTCGACAGTTTGCCGAAAATATCTTGTTAATCGCAACAATTTTCGTTCATTTTATGAAAAAATTGTGAAAAATGCTCTAAAAACTAAGAAAATGCCCTAAAATCTTCAAAAAATGCAAAATAAAAATTACTTAAAATTAATCAGCATCGCCCAAAACACATTTTATACTTACGGTATAATGTTTTGAAACGCTAGAAAAAAAATATGTATATGCATAAAAATCCCAACCCTATAGTACGTTTCACGAAATTAGCTACTCCGCAGTAGCGCTCCCAGTGGCGAAATTTCTGTGTTCCGCGGTTTCTCAAACTTGCACACATACGCGGCAATTAGGAATACTGCACGGTTTTTAAAAAATATGAATAAAAATAATTATTTTATTATAATATACTAATATATACATTTTCTTTTGATATTTTAGTATTAATATTTACAATAATTATAACACATTTTAATATTTACAATAATAAATTATAACACATTTTAATATTTACAATAATTATAACATTTATATTTACAATTGAAGTGATTCATCGTCGTCGTCCTCGCTTTCACTGCTGTCTTCCGGGTTAATTGTCAAAATTATTGGCTCTAAAATTTGGTCCCTGAATCCTTCTTTAATATAGTCTTCATTTTGAAGACGTTCGCAATGATCAACACAACGTTTCCAATTGTCTACAGTAACGTTTTCTATGGCAATATTTGCCAAGTCTTCAACGTCTGTGATTTTAAAACTATTGTTTTTATTTGCAATTTCACCTTTAACTTGGGCCCATATCAATTCTATCGGGTTGTATTGACAATGATATGGGGGTAGACGTATGACTTCATGCCCCATTTGCAAAGCAATTTCATCAAGTTCATATCTTTTGTCTTTCGGTTTTAAATGTTTTACCCGTTCTCGCAGCTCACTGAGTGTTTCAAATGAATTGAATTCTACACCATTTTCTTTAAGCCATATTTGAAAAGTAGCTTTATTGTCATTTGATTTTGGATAGTTTTGAACTTGAACAGAATGGTAAGGGCAGTTGTCCATTACAATGACACATGGTTCTTCCAAGTTTTGCATCATTTCAATGAACCATTTTTTAAAAATGTTCGAGTTCATTTGAGTATGATAATCAATATTTGCCCCCGATTTACATCGGAATATTAATTTTGCTCCTTTTACAAACCCAAATGCACTCGACCCAGCATGACAAATTATAATTCTACCGCCCTTTCCAGTTGGTATTTTTAATCCTTCTGAATTCTCCGAGTTTTGCCAAATTGTTCCACGTGAATGGTTTTGATTCACCCACGTTTCGTCAAGATATACGACCGGACGAGTATCATTATTTTGCCTTAAGTCGTGCATTTTTCTTAAAAATTTGACACGCATGGCAACAATATCGTTTCTGTCCATAAGAAAACGACAGCCATCGTTACATTTTTTGTACTTAAAATGTAAGGATTTAAGAATGCGCCACATGGAAATCCTAGATCCCTTATGTAGTAAGCCGACGGAGTCGTCTCACTATTTTTTCTATTTTAACTCATTTACATATACTACGAGGTTCTTCACATTTAAATATTTTATTATCATACTCGTAGCGATACGTAATTAAATTTGATGGCAATTTCCAAGAATCAAAGCGTATGGGAAAACACAGCCACAAACAACTTTTTCTTGCCCTTTTGACAAACAAGCCATGCACATAAATCATAGATGCGCACGCCTTGGTATAATAGCACAACAACAACAAGTCCAATCCAGGGTTAAGTGTCTTGGGCGCAAAACCACTTTTGCAGCTACGTGACAACATTCTATAACACACCTTTTTGTCCATTTCCTAGTCTCTATCATGTACAACCAGGGGGTACAGAGAACCATATAAATACAGGTCTCTGTCCGTCTTAAAATTTAGAATTAGTTTCACATTCGCATAGAGCTAGTCTATGTCCGAATTTTAAGATTAACTTTTTCTCGGGCAGCTACTTAACGTGCTGTCCTCAAATTCTTATACACTTGTTTTTATTGTAACAAATTATAACTTTAATTTTAATAAACTCTTGTATTAACATTGTGTCTTTGTCTCACTTTTAAAACCCGTAATCTTTTCTTGATCGACAACTTGATCCAACTGCAGATGTCAAGCACTCATTTATAAACGATAGTGAGAGATCACTACACGTTTTTGGTGTCAGGTGTGGGGTCACCTGAAAGAAGAATTTTGGTATCCAACCCAAAATCAAGTACATCAGCGGACCTCGAGTGTGTCAACATCAGGATCAACGGAAAGAGATCACGGATAAGTTGCGACAAGTCAACAAATCGAGCCTAGCAGCGAAGCGAGCCGCAGCGCAGTTTTCAAAGCAGGACAACCACAGGACCGGACAAACAATGAACACTTTGTAAGTTGCCGTATAAGCAAATAAATTCTTTAGTATATGTCTGAGAGTCCTAATCGGTGTTGGGAAATAATTAAATACAACCCACAAACTTTACGAACAACCATCATGAGTGTAACTTTAGGAATTGAATCTGCAATACGCATGATTCCGACCTTTACGGGGGGATCTGAGACAGATTTAGCGTCATATATACTTGAATGTAATTATATAATGGAAAACGTCCACGAAACTCTTAAACCTATGATTTTCAAACGAATGTTAACAAGTTTAAAGGGGGAAGCTTTTCAAGCAGTACGCTATCGCAGTATTCCGGATTGGCCCGCACTCGAAGCTCACCTTCGGAAAGTATTCGGGGCGACGCACTCAATCGGTTTTTTACAAACAAATCTATACAATATTAAACAAAAATACGACGAAGATATTAAAAGCTTCGCCGCACGCACCGAAAAATGTTACCACGATTTGGTAAGCGCACTAACGGTAGGGCTAAATAAAAATGACGCCGCCGCAGTCGCGAACACGCATAAATCGGGAGCGCGCAATGCATTTATTAACGGGGCACAACCCGCAATTCGAAGTTTGTTACGAGCGCGAAACGTTCTTACTCTCGAAGAAGCTATTACGCTTGCTGTCGAAGAAGAGGAGGACATAAGAAATTTAAATAGACGCTTTAACACGAATAAAAATAACGGGAAAAATAACGCGAATAAAAAAAATATTAAATGTAATAAATGTAATAAAATGGGGCACTATGCAAACGAGTGTCGTAGTAACGCGAGCACATCGGGCAGCACAGGTTTTAGAAATCCCATAAGTAATCGCGACGAAAAACCCGTTGTAGTAAAAAAAGAATATCAAGGACAGGTTAGGTTCTGCACATACTGTAAAAAAAATAACCACACTGTTAAAGATTGTAGAAAACGTAGGTATAACGAAGAAAAAAATAATAGCACTAGTAGCAACGAGAATGAAAACGAAAATTCCACTACTAGTCAATTGAATCGAACCGTCAGTGAAATAAAACAAAATCACGTAAGAGTAGTTACTAATTTCGAGGAGGAACACATAATCTGTAGTTCACATAATTTCGATCCTCAGTATATTAAATTATTAATCGATTCAGGTGCAGAAATGAATCTCATTAAACTCTCCGCATTAAACGGACAGGTAGTTATTAACGAATACGAAAAACGAACTATCAAAGGTATCAATGAAACACCTATTTTTACGATCGGGACTATAGTGACGACTATGCAAATTAGCGAAGTAGGCGTCCTTGTAAAATTCGACGTCGTGTTCGACGATTTTCCAATAAACGAATCAGGTATAATCGGGCGAAATTTCTTAAAACAAAACAAAGTCATTATGGACTATAATAAAAATACGTTAACCATACCCGAACAAACCGGTTTAAAAGAAATTATATTACCACCGCGAAGTAACTGTGTACTTCTAATTAAAAACGACGAAAATATTAAACATGACGCGATAACTATAAAAAAACAAGACGTCAACGAAAACGTTATTATAGCAAATAGCATCAGTCCGGTTAGCACTAATACAATAATAAGCAATATAATAAATATTTCGGAGGAACCTTTTATTATTGACGAGCTAACCACACGACATATTGAATGGGAACCGTATCATGAAACCGTACTTAAAGCATCCTTTGCAGATAACGACCAAACGGATCGCATAACGAAACTAAAAAGCGAACTTAACACGGACGATTTAAACAAAGAGGAGCGCGATAATATTTTAGAACTCTGTTGTAATTACGCGGACCTGTTTTACTTGCCCGGCGATTATTTAAGTGCCACAGAGGTGGTGACACATACAATAAACACGCCGCGATGCACAAAACCTATTAACATACGTCCGTATCGTTTACCTTGGGCGTACCAAGAAGAAATCGAAAAACAAGTTACGGAAATGAAAAATAGTAATATAATACGCGATTCTAAATCACCATTTAACTTTCCATTAGTAGTAGTAAAGAAAAAGAATTTAGATTCGGCAGGGAAACCCAAGTTACGAATTTGTGTAGATTTCCGAAAACTTAACGAAGTCACCGAGAACGAAGCGTACGGATTGCCGAACTTGCTCGAAATTCTCGAATCTCTGGGGTCGTCTAAATATTTTAGTACTCTAGATTTAGCTTCCGGATATCACCAAATTAATATTGAACCATCTGATGTGCATAAAACTGCTTTTTCCACTAAATCGGGTCACTACGAATATTTACGTATGCCATTTGGACTAAGTTCAGCACCCGCTACTTTTACTCGCGCGATGAAATCCGTTCTTATGGGTCTAGAGGAAATGTGTACAGCGTATCTTGACGATATCGTCGTACATGGGTCCAGTCTAAACGACCACCAAAACAAACTCGAACAGGTTTTCAATCGACTGCGCGTGCATAGATTAAAATTACAACCTCAAAAGTGTTCTTTCTTACGGAAAGAAGTTATCTATTTGGGACATGTAATTAACGAAAACGGGGTGTCACCAGATCCTAACAAATTAAAATGCATTAAAGATTATCCCAAGCTTAAAAACGCGAAAGATATAAAATCTTTTCTAGGACTACTAAATTACTATAGACGTTTCGTCGACAATTTTGCGAAAATAGCAAAACCACTAACTTACTTACTTAAAAAAGACGTACCATTTACATGGACTGACAATTGCGAACATAGTTTCCAAGAACTTAAAAAGGCTTTAATGAACCCGCCATTGCTAGTCTATCCAGACTGGGAAGCAGGGAAATTTAACTTGTGTACTGACGCTTCACAATATGCCATAGGAGCCGTACTTTCTCAAGGGGACGTACCTAATGACCAACCTATAGCTTACGCGAGTAGAACACTAAACAAAGCCGAAAATAACTATAGCGTTATTCAAAAAGAATTGTTAGCCATCGTATGGGCCGTGAAATATTTTAGACCATATCTCTATGGCCGACATTTTACCATAATCACCGACCATCGACCTTTAACATACCTGTTTGGTATTAAAGACGCATCGTCTCAATTAATGCGCTGGCGATTACAGTTGGCTGATTACGACTATACTATAAAATACAGGGCAGGACCGGAACATTCAAACGCGGACTGTTTATCGCGTATCCGAGTAATACAAACCGATAAAACAGTAGATAATAAAACATTCGTAGAATTTCGAACCGCGGAAGACAAACCGATTTTTAATTCGAAAATTGTAGAGGTTAACGACAGCATTAGCAAGGCCATTGAAAGTGAAACCACAATTATACCGATACCGGGGGACAAAAAAATAACCCATTCCGATGTAAGAGGTATCGTAAAAAATGTCAATCCTAATAAAATACAATTCACGGACGAAAACCGGTTTTGTGTAATTTCCGATACGTTGCCTCTGATGATTTTCTATAATATGCTAAAAACACATAACACGCCTCTTGAACCAGAGGGCGTGTACCAAGCGATAGTAAACATTAAAACGTATTGTATTAACAACGACATAACCGCCTTTTCAACCATTAAATTAGACGGTCAGTCCTCTTTAACAAATTATACACGAATCAGAACGATGTTCAGATATATCTTTAAAGGTACAAACATTGTAGTTAAAATATATAGTGGTAGACAGTATACAGAAGAAGAAAAACAACAAATAATTTACGAGCATCATGATTCGCCGTTAGGGGGCCACGCAGGAGTATCACGTACCGTAAAGCGACTCCAAATAAACCATAACTGGCGTAATATTAAAAAAGACGTAAAACGATATATTAAAAATTGTGAGCTATGTCAGAAAAATAAATCCCATAATAAAACAAAACAACCGATGTTAATTACCAGCACAGTAGTAAAACCGTTCGAACGCATTTGCCTAGATATAGTAGGACCATTACCAAAAACTTTATTAGGAAATATGTATATACTAACACTACAAGATGAGTTATCTCGTTACGCGTTAGCCATAGCATTATCATCCACGGACGCACCTACTGTAGCACAAGCATTTGTCGAATGTTACGTATGCACATATGGTATTCCAAAGTCGATTCTAACCGATTGTGGAACCAACTTTCTATCCGATGTTTTTAAGGGCATGTGTAAATTACTAGACATAAAAAAGGTACAGACAACTGCTTGGCATCCAAAAACAAACGGATTTCTCGAACGTAGTCATAAAACGTTAAAAACGTATAAATTGTTATGTTACGCAACTTTTTGCTATAATACAACTGTTCACACTTCAACTAATTTTACGCCTTACGAACTCGTGTTCGGTACTAAACCAAATATTCCATCAGCTTTTAATAAAGACCCAGAACCACAATACAATTACGATAACTATGTATTCGATCTTAAACGTATGATGCAGGAAGCTCATAAAATAGCTAGGGACAATTTAATTAAGAAAAAAGAAACAAACAAAACTTACTATGACAAATCTCTAAACGAAATTGAACTTCACGTAGGTGACAAAGTACTTATTAGAGAACATAATAAGAAAAACGTACTAAGCTTTAATTGGCAAGGGCCATACGAAGTGTTACTAGTACATGATAACGAAAACATAACAATACAAAAAGGTAGACGCGAGTATCGTATTCATAAAAATAATGTTAAACGGTATTACGACGATGAACAAAGTTCAAGTCAATAAGTCTAATCTATATTAACAATCATTTAGTTTTCAGTTTTTTTTTCTCTACTTTTCTATCCGCTACAATTTTTTTTCTTTTATTTTTCTGTTTTAGAATTAAACAACATATTTTCCTAAAGGAACTTAGCGCCGTAATAGGACGCGAACAGCACAACGCTGATGTTTTAGTTCACGACGAAATACCAAATTGTTTATTAAAACATATCGATCTAGCGAACAAAAATTTACTTCAAACTTTTTCAGCTGAAGAAATTTTAAACATAACTAGAACACTAAACCATTTTACACACGACATGACAAAAAGCCAACGTCCACTTACAAAACCTTTTTGTCATTACTTGAAAACCTATATAGACAATGCCGAAGACGCAACAGACATATTTGACTATGTTAGACTTACGCTTCTGTAATCTAGTCTTGTTCTAAACCTCTCAATCTGTTTCTTTCTGTCTATTATTTTCATTTAATTTTCTATTTCTACTTCATTTTATTTTTATTATTATTTTTTTTTGTGTTTTGTTTTTTTTTTTTTTGACATAAGTATTTTTTTTGTGTGGATAATGAATTGTAGTATTCAATACGCAGTCATGGATTTCGAGTTTACGAATCTAGGGCGCGACAACTTAATTCTATATCAGGAGCATTAATGGGTCGACACTCGCCAGGTCTAGTTACGAAACTGGAAGGGCGCGCGTTGCTACTAAAAGAAAATAGAGTGGTTACGCCAAAAGAATGGAAAGACATGGTTCACCATTTAGTAAGAATTTTTAAAGACAAACCAAAAACATTGTACCCAGTACTTGCCCAGATATATGACTCGGACCACTCAACTGAAACTAACTTAACTAAAAAACAAATACTTAACTTAATAAAAAATTACGATGTGATCGTACTATGGGAGGGTAGTACAGACATCAAAATACTGGACGCTTTAGGGGCACCGCACATCGCTCTTTCAATGAGGGGATGGGACGTTGACTCCAACGGAAAATTTTACTTACAACTACTGTACGGAAAAACAATTATAGTTTCACATTATATCGGGGATATAGCAAAAAACGGTCGTGCGCTGTGTCTAACAGAAGCACACGGTCTAACTTGTGGAGGGGATCATGGGTGTATAGAAGCACATAACCCCGTAACCGATGTAATTTGGTCTGGATGCCTGTTTAGATATCTACGGCTTAGATATAGTGTCCAGATAGATGACGCCATCATTGGTTAATTTTCTTTTATATAATATACTTATTCATTATTTTTAAGCCAACTCAGCTTATATTGGCACTTTTTTTTATGGAAATGGGTATATTATTTTATATTATTTTATATTATTTTTTATTATTTTTTTTTATTTTTTTGGGTTTATTTTACTAAAATACAATTTTATTTAATATTTTTACTTTTTGGTATATATATATTATATATAAATACAACTTTCTTTTAGTAATAACTGATATTAGGTAGTTCATAACAATTTACTTTAACGATATAGTAAATGAATAATCAGTTTTTATTAATTTCATAAACAACTTTCAGACTAATAATGTTAATGATACCGTTCACGTCGGGAACATTAAGATTCACAGACGAACATTTAACACAACATTCCGGTATCTACTACGAAAATCGCGGACCGTTGAAACTTATAACTTCTCAATGGGACCTTACTGCATATATTAGTCTCACTAAATATAACGAACAATTTGACTACATAAATACTATGATTGAAAAAACAAAAGTATTATGTGTTACACATATGCATAACCCAGTAACAAATAACTTTAACTGTAACGGTCTACTTACTGTAACCGATGACATAATTAACAATTTACAACATCAAAAGACACAAGTTTTAGATTCTATAGGACACGTAATTAGTAAACGTAATGCTCTTCTTAAATTCGCAGCAAAAGCAGCTAGGTTAATTTATGGAATATGTAACTTAGAATGCATAAAAAAGTTTAACTTTAACATAGGAGTAGCACAAAATACCTCACAATCTAAATTGATTAAAGAACAAATTAAAGTGGTTCAACTAAACCATGATATAGGAACAAACAAATATGTTAATATGTCATTAGAAATAAACGAATTAACAAATATTACAGATGAACAACAGGTTAAAAACTACTTAACAAAACATTTTATACAAGTTAATCTATTAATTACAAAACATATATTGGAAACAAATACGTTACTAGAAATAATACATCAAGCAAAGATAGGAGTTATTCACCCAAGTTTAATAACTCCACAGGAGTTATTAGAACACGTTAAAGATATTAAAGTATCATTACCAGGGGGAACTGATTTACCCACTGACTTAGTCATAACTAACATTTATGAACTGGTGAAACTCTCAGATATTGCTATTTATTATGCTAACGACAACCTAGTTTTTATAATTTCTTTACCTTTAATTTATCAAAATGATTTTATTTTATATAATTTAATACCTGTACCAGTATGTACTGGCAACGATTGCGTTTATATAAAACCTATTAATAAGTATCTAGCTATAAGTAAGTCTAAAGAACATTATGCAACCTATGATGAATTTTACTATACTCATTGTAAACACGCTAGAGACTTCCTATTATGTCCTGAAGTTAATCCTTTACATCCTCGTAACATTAGACCCACATGCGAAGTATTACTATTACAGGATCCACCAAAAGTTCCAACCAATTGTGAAGTAATGCATGTTCAAATCGGTACAACTATCTTTCATAAAAAAAGATTCAAAAATGAATGGATATACGTAACCAACTATGACGTGTTATTCGTTACCTGTGATGAAGACAAGGAATCAACAAGCCATACAATCGAAGGAGTAGGAGTAATACACTTAAACGAAACTTGCAAAGGTTTCGCCACAAGAGACATATTATTACCAGGAAAAATTGATTACAGATCTGAATACGCAGATTTTAATCCAAAATCAATAATAGATCGTAACCAATATTCACCACGAACAGAGACTAACGGTTTAATGAAAGACTATCATGTAAAAACAAATAACATGGACGACTTACACTTAGTGTCTAACTCAAAAAATCAATTGGACAGTCAAAGCAAAATCAACATAGAAATCAAGGAAATTCAAGACATACAACAAATGTTTAACTATGCATTATATATAACCATAAGTTTTGTCGCTATAATTATGACACTGATGATAATACACAGCATAAAGACGAAATTAACGGAAAAATGCAAAACCCAATTTTCAGAACATACTCAAGAGGAAAGCCAAGAGCTTAATCCACCAGCAACAACAAATCAAAACGAAGACATAATTGAATTTCCACTTACAGCAAGAAATAGCCCGGAGCCCCACTATGCAAATTTACAACCTTACGGTTTTAAGTAAGAAAGTCGGGGACTTCCAGCTTCGAGGGGAGGAATGTAGTAAGCCGACGGAGTCGTCTCACTATTTTTTCTATTTTAACTCATTTACATATACTACGAGGTTCTTCACATTTAAATATTTTATTATCATACTCGTAGCGATACGTAATTAAATTTGATGGCAATTTCCAAGAATCAAAGCGTATGGGAAAACACAGCCACAAACAACTTTTTCTTGCCCTTTTGACAAACAAGCCATGCACATAAATCATAGATGCGCACGCCTTGGTATAATAGCACAACAACAAGTCCAATCCAGGGTTAAGTGTCTTGGGCGCAAAACCACTTTTGCAGCTACAGTGATAACATTCTATAACACACCTTTTTGTCCATTTCCTAGTCTCTATCATGTACAACCAGGGGGTACAGAGAACCATATAAATACAGGTCTCTGTCCGTCTTAAAATTTAGAATTAGTTTCACATTCGCATAGAGCTAGTCTATGTCCGAATTTTAAGATTAACTTTTTCTCGGGCAGCTACTTAACGTGCTGTCCTCAAATTCTTATACACTTGTTTTTATTGTAACAAATTATAACTTTAATTTTAATAAACTCTTGTATTAACATTGTGTCTTTGTCTCACTTTTAAAACCCGTAATCTTTTCTCGACAACTTGATCCAACTGCAGATGTCAAGCACTCATTTATAAACGATAGTGAGAGATCACTACACTTATAACTGTTCACTTTTTGTTGGTAAGCAGTTAAAACTTTTTGTGATGTGGGAAACTGACCTTTATCATAGAATTCATGCACCATTCTTCGAACAATTTCTGCGTCAAAATCATCAATATCTCTTGCATATTTAATACGTTTGTATGATTTTTAAGGAGATGTAAATGACGGACCAGCCACGGGTTCTGCAGTAGTCTATTTGGCCCCTTCAGAAGTTATTCGTTTCACTGTACCGACACTAACACCACATGCTTCTGCAGTCATTTCCTGACTTTTTCGAAAAAATGTAGCTACAACGGGATTATTTTTGTCATTTGCTAAATTTTTAAAAAAATTGTACACATTAAAAATTGTGTTTTTAGTTTGAGAATGTACGTCAGGTCGAATAGACATTTTGTTCAAAATTTTTTTCGCGCATTTTCTCGAACACGTTGATATGCAATACAACCACAAACACAATAAAAACTAACAAAACAGTACTAAAGTTGCAACGTTGTAAAGTTTTCGATAAAAACAATCGTCTAGATAACTCGAACGAAGTATACATACTAACAAAATAATGTGGTTTTTATCGTTATCAACAGTAATACGTTCACCAATCACCATGCGGTTGTGTGTTTATCATGGAGTAAAATGTTAATAAATAAAATGTTTGTAAGTGGTAGGTAAAATTATTCTGAAAAAATTCATATCAACAGGGACAGCTGTCCGATGGTCGATTGCCACGTCATTTTGAAATTACATATTATATTACATTACATTTTTAAGTCACACGTTTAGGAAACCCTTACGAAAATCTGCCACCGGAAGCTCCACTGCGGAGTCGCTAGTTTCGTTAAACGTTCTTTAGTTATAATTATAGGTATTATATAATATTAGTAATATTACATTCAGTAAAACAAATAAATTGGTGTTTACTTTACATTTTACAATATTATACTATATTCAATGTGTTATTGTGGTATAATTTAAGTATACATGTCAATAATAATTTGCAATAATACAATCAAAATATATATAGGTAAGTATCTGCAAGACTACAAATACATAAGATTGGATAACAAAAAAAGTTGTCTGATTCTCTGATAGTACTTAAAAATAATAACATTGAATGTTATTATCAAAAATATGAAATAATAATTATAATATCAAATTATATCTAGAATAAAAATGTACAAGACGTATAAATATAATAATAAAAATTCACAGTTAAATTCAATGTTATAATATATATATATATAAAAAAATACAGTTATAATAAAAGACAAATATAATATTTATTGCCTCATTGGTTTTTAAAATGAATTGTTTTTGTTAAAAATGAGCGTGTATGCTGTTTTGGTTGACTTTCAGTCATGGTTTAATTTAATGATGTATACAAATAGTGAAATATGATTTTAAAGCTAGATGAATTATTTGTAAAAGATGATTATTAAGTGGATTTCGATTAAAAAAATAGTTGGAGTTATTTAAAGAAAGTTTATTTATATTTATGCTGGATGTTGTTTTTAATATTAAAAAGTGCATAATATTTGTTTTTGTAGGTATTTGGTTTTTAAACATTCTAAAAACTTTATCAGCTACTTTGCATATTGTAATAACATAATTTGCTGGTTTCACTAATCCACCTTTATTTTTCACTGATATAAGTGATGCAGGATAACTGTGAATACGAATGAGCATATTAACACAATCGTCACACTTAATTTTTTGTTTTAATTTCCTTACAATGTAACCATCTATGTATTCATTTATGCCATCTGTAGCTTGTTGTACATATGTTTGATGCTCTGGTTTCATGAATATTTTAAAATCTAGGTCAAACCTAAGGCTAAACAATTGGCTTCTGATGAGGTCATAATCTCAGTGTGTACCAATAACCGCTTGTATGAACTCTCGAACTGTAATGTAGTGGGGTTATTATTATATCCACCCCTTGAGCGGATGGCTGAAAAAAACATCTCTAAATTATCCTGGCTCAATTTGTATGTTAGTAAAATTCAAGTTTATTTGTCATTATCATATCATCAAAAATGTTCAGAATACTTGTCAGGGAGATGATAAATCCAACAAAGTCTGTCTTTTTAGTACTTTTAATTACTAGAATTAATTTATCTGGTTCGTTTTTAGAATAATTCTTACAATGCAAAGACTTTAAATATTCTATTGAATTACTGATGAAAAGTTTAATAGAATGTTCATCTGATTTAAGGATTGGTTTTTTTTAAGGCGACTTACTGAAAAAATTTCTGATATTTAAAAAATCAAAAATATCATTGAGATATTGACATAATGGTAATTGTTGGTCCTGAGTCTTAATAAACATATTAGTTTAAAATTATCTTTACAATAATCTAATGCATCAGTTACACTTGATGAAAATGTTTATGCAGCCAAATGTACCTTCATTTTCTCTTTTTGAAAATTAAGGTGCCTCGAACGAATTTTTGTTGCAGTATGTAATTCCATTTCATTTTGCATATCAACCAACTGCTCAAAATATTTCCTTTTAATTGTTTCTATTTTGTTATTGAACAGGATTTTCCAATCACCCAAGGTATTGTGGCAAAGTTTAAGCATATGTGCTGTTCCATCAAATGTAAGTGTTTTAAATTGCACACAAATTGAACATACATTGATTGAATATGTATTAACAAGGTTGGTTTTTTGTTCAGATGATAACCTAGTAATTAAAAAAAATCCCACCGGAATTTTCCAATTGGAATTTATTGCAACAAGCATGAAAACTAAAGCTTTTTTTGGCCTTTGACAATCCATCACAGTTTTCAGTAACAGTACCGTAAATTACGTATCTTATCAGTCTATTCCCTTTGTAAGTTACATTTTCTTAAATGTGCATCTCTTCCATTAAAAACCACATATTAATTATTTTCCTTGGCTTTTCATTTCTTCTAACTTAATTGTTATAATTTTTAGTGCTTCTTCTGTAAAGTCATCTATAGAAAAATACCACTTCCGAAGAGTTGCTAGATATGGTAAAGATTTTTCAAAAGTTTTAAGCACATAAATGTAGGCTGCAGGGGAATGAAAATACAATGTCAATGCGAAATTGGGAAACTCAGGAGAATATGTACCAGAATTAAAGTTCAACTGTCTGTTTATCAATTCTGATTCCGCATTAGGTAGTATTTCCTTTTGATATAAAGAATAAAGTTACTTAAGTAGTTAAATATATACATGTTAGGTTACAGACTATCAATTTTTTCATTGGTCCAGTTCAAAATTTCACTTATAATAGAATCAGTAAAAATGTATTCCAAATACCCGAAATATTTATAGTATCACCTAAAATCCGGGATCACGTAATCCCGAAATTTGCGTAATAATATTATGGCGAGCTGTCCTAGTACATTATTATACAAACTCATCCACTGACCATTTATATTTATTTTTTACATAAAAATATTTTGAAGTTTGTGTAGATTCTTCATTGTCAAAACTATCAGATTCTACATCATCAGTTTCGTTAATGACATCAGCATTTTGGTCGAATTCAGTATCATGTTTACTTTTTATGAATTCTGAATTATCATCATCACTTATATCAGTATTATTTTCTAAAATTTTTGAAATAACATTTTCAAAGTCTGGATTAGTAACAGAGATGTGAGATGGACCGGCAGTATTCATTTTTTTACTTTCAATTATATTATGAAGAATACAAAAAAAAAAAAAACTTAGAAATATATCTGATAACCAAAAAAGTTACGTGCCTGATACAGTACGATATGATACACCGCTGAACATTTTTTATCAACAACAAAAAGTTATGATAATGAACATAACCTCAAAAACGTTCTTATCATAAAATATATAAATTATACCTCCGTACATAGATATGTGTAACATCTTAGTAATATTATCAATATTGTTGTGGTGACACCGATTGTCACCACTTTACTGGTCAGTCCACCCGACCGATGTAACCATTTTCGACACATGAATTTTACCTTTTATTTTATATTCGTTAACAAGTATTAGAATTACATTCGTTTTTATGTTTTTACTTGTATACGGCCATTGTGAATTTTATATACGTTTTTATTGACGCGACGCAGAAATCGTGTTCCCCACTTCGCGCCGTACCCGCGAAATCGACCCGGAGAAGGCTTTGGCATCGATCGCGCGAAATCTCTTTCTCTTTGCTCCCGACGTTCGACCGAGCTACAGCCACGACAAGTCCGTCCGACTTCAATAACGCCGAGTCGATCCTCCATGGGTAATGCGCCTTTCCACGTGGATATGCGACCACGACTACGCACTCCGACAATCGCGAATTACGAGGTATGACGACCGACACACGTCTCGGTCTCGTTATATCCCTCGCGATTTCCACGACGAACGAGCACTTTAATCGAACCAGGATTCGACCCGCTCTCGTCGCGTCGGTTCACACGTCTCCGCAAACTGGCTCACGATTACCACGTGAACTAGAGTGCGCCCCGACGCTCATACCGTATGCCCGAGCATCGAACACCCGACGAAACGGCAATTACTGTACGCCCAGTCATTCGCACGATTTATTTGTACATGTCGACTTTATTATTACGACAAATATACGAAATTCGACGCACACGGGTCAAACGACCGAAATCACGTGCTGCACTTTTACTTCCATGCCTGTCTAGATTCCACAAAAATCCTTCCTCACACGGAGTCAGATCGACAACGACATGTTGACAGAAAGTTTTGGAGCGGTTGGCAAACTTGTGCTACAACCGCGGTACCAAACACTTACGCGCCACATTATAATTGATAAAGATGATAAAAAAAAATGCAGCGGTATGTGACACCGTACTGTAACAATTCCGGTTAATTATAATAAGATCTAGAGGATAACTTATACAGATTCACACACAATTATCAAATGTTTATAAATATCATTTGTTACATATGTTACATATTAATACAATTCAACCAAAGTTAATATATATGTTTAAATAATAATACATAAACCAATAAACAGATCAATCAAAAAATAAAACACAACATTTATAAACACATATAGATCATAGCAAATTTCCTTTCAGCAGAATACATTTTATGATGTTAGCTTTAATATTAGAGTAAATTTAGTTATTATCAAATTTAATGGTAAGAAAATTATTTAATATACATTATTAATTGTGTTATTATATTAATTATGTATTATTAAAATATTTAATATTTCACAAAATGTGTTCTGTTAAACGATCTACGTCCTCTTAAACATCTACCTTAAGAAATTAAAAACAATTTTCATTTATTTTTTTTTCTTTATTCAGATGGCTAATCAATTGATCCATATAAGACACTTTCTGTTGAATGTGAACATTCCTTATCCGGAGAACATTTATCTTTTTCTGTTGGGCATCAATGGTATTTCTACTAGCAAGCCAGCACTTTTTCCGACTATTTGGACTTTCAATGTCTTCTTCACAGAAGGTGGAAAAAGTCCAAAAGACATTATTATTGAACTGGGTGGCTTGAAGGTATATACACGGAATATATTTTATGGTATATATAAAAACAAAATAGTTACTAGCTTTTTCTCGTTCCTTACAGAGTTTAGTTGTTAGTAATAGTTATAAATTATGTTTTTTTTTTTAAAAATAGTATATACTTAACGAGAATTTACTTATTTAATACACATGGAGTTTGTTTTACTGATACATTTATTTATAATTAAAGTATGATTGATTTTATATGTTTTATGAATTATTACTAAACAAAAATTTACTTATTTTGATATACATAGTTTTTACTTAAATATACATTTTATTATAATTATAATTTTAGTAGGTACACGATGGTACAGATTAGATAATACTCCTTTTTAAAATTTTATTTGGTGTGAATTGTAAACTTGAAAAGTGATACAAAATTATTAAAAATACATTTTTTTAGATATGGTGTAAATGAGATATAGTTTTTACCTTAACTTTTTGTATTTAAAAAAAAATAAGCGAATAAATATTTACCTATAATTTCAGATTTTTTTTTTTTTAAATGGAATCTCCTCAAATTATATATATTCAATCTTTGATAGAGGAATTAGAATTGAAAGTTTTAGAAAACGATGAATGTGTTAATCGAGAAGAAGAAAGAAAAAAAAATAGATATAAGAGTTTTAAATAAAAAGATTCATGGTTTATACACCTAAACAAAAAATAATAAACCTGATTGAGATAGACAAGTTAAGAAATGAAAAAAGAAACATTTTAGACGATTATAATTCTTCTTATTATATTGGTCAACAATGTAATAGACGTTTACGTAATCATTCCTTAATTTTGAATAATCAACTAGAAGATTTAATTAATAATAACTGATAAATTTGTTTATATAAATCTAATTTTTTTTTTTAACCTAATTAAAGCTAATTTAATTATTATTATTTCTTTAATCTGTTTTCCATTTTTCTTTTTTATACACGTACTTGTATAGAAGTATTAGTATATTCACAATAGCTTTTCCAAAACATAAAAAAACGTTTTTTTTTTTTTAGAAAATGGATTTACTTAACCATATCTTAATTGAAATTCATTGATTGAAAAAAGAAATCGATGATAATAATGAGAAAGAAATATAAAGTAAACAAGAACAAATAAAAACCATAGTTTTAACTACTGTACAATAAAACTAGATCTGGTCATAAAATAACCAAGATGGCATCACTGAATAAACTAATTGTGTTTGAGGTATTACATCTTTATATAAACCAGAACCTCTCTTAACCTTTGGGGTTACAGTAAAATTAAACATTTTTTCAATTTTTGGATTTGTAGTCATAGAACTGTTTGCTATTGGACGAAATTCAAATGGATCATTTGGTATAGTTGTATTATTATAATTATATACTAATTTAAAAATTGAATTTATCCAATTCCATGAACCTGTTGATGTAAAATATTTGTAAATTTTATTTTTTATTGTTCTTATAACGCGTTCAACCATACCAGCCTTTAAACTGCTGTATGTTGAATAATGTCTAATATGATACTTATTCATTATACTTTGAAATTCATTATTGTAAAATTCTGTTCCGTTATCTGTTTGTAATAATTTTGGTTGATTTTTTTTTAATATTTTTATTATACGTTTTGTACACTCCTTTGCTGTTTAATTTTTTAGTGCTTCTACCCACACATACTTGGTAAATGTATCTATAATAATTAAAATGAATTTAAAACCATTATTTTGTCTAGAATATGGTTGCATGTCTATAAAATCAGCTTGCCAGAGATCATCTTTAAACCGTGTTACTACGCTTCGTCTAGGAAATATTTTTCTCGCTGGTCCATGTAACTCCTCAGCTAAACTGATTAAGATTGTCATCATACTATAATATTTCTCTCGCGTAATTCTTCTAAAATTGATATAATTTCATTATTGACACCAGTATTACCAACATTTTGTGATGAAGTTAGAAGATTTAATCTAGTTACTAGTTCATTCGGATCGTCATAATAAACTAATTGTGTTTGAGGTATTACATCTTTATATAAACCGGAACCTCTCTTAACCTTTGGGGTTGCAGTAAAATTAAACATTTTTTCATTTTTTGGATCTGTAGTAACTGTAGAACTGTTTGCTGTTGGACGAAATTCAAACGGATCATTTAGTATAGTTGTATTATTATGAATATTGTAACGTGCCACGTACAAGCAGTAGAATGATGGAGTATCGGATGGGTTGTTGTAAAAAAAATGAAGACTGAAATATTTTCTAAGTTTTAGATTTTTATTAGAAAAATATTCTAAGTCCAAATAATTAAATATTTTAAACTGTGAAAATTGTTCTAAGTCCAGGAGACATATATATTGAACTGAGTGACGTGAAGGTGCTCGCTTTAACTCTGATAGATCACGTCTAAAATGTGCCTAATCTGAGCCCCCTTTTATATCATCCAGGGACTCCCGTGGTACCTTCTGGTCCCTGATGGTCATCTGCACGTGCATCCGTTTCTACCCACGCCTTGCGTCATCCGCGTGACGCCGTGCGTCAATTATGTGCCTATAATATTCTACCAGTTGAGTGATTACGCACCTAGTATATTCTACCGGGTGGTAATTACGTATCCATAATATGTCACCGGATAGCAATCATATTGTCATTATGATTATTTGTCATTATTTTCCAGCGGGTAGAAAGCATACGGGCGATGATGCTTTTGATTGGTTTTTACCTTTGTTTTTAGGTTCGGTCCTAGTTTATTATACTCGATTATTACTTGTTTGGCTGCTCACCTCTAGCATAACTATAAGGATGTCCGTTATGCCATCAATGTTTAGGTCATTGTTGGCTATGGTATGTAGTAATTTATATATTATATTTAATATAAGTATTAGAGCACGTTGCAATATTACTACGTTTAGTGTTAGATCTAGATAAATGATCGGTAATTTGTGCTAAACTTAATCGAGGAGTTCTAGAGTTATTAATTTTATCTATTTCTTCGTTTAATTGCTTTTCCTCATTTTTCATTCTATCGTATAGAGGTTTTACAACATTCGTCCATTTATGAAACTTTGAGGTTTTAGGTTTCCCATCTGCTTTTAAATGAGCTCGTGAAGTTTTTAAAATGTCGTAATAAGATTCCATATCTTGTAGAGTTGTATTTTTTGGTTCTTTCTCACATAGTAAAGACCATAGTCCTTCAGTCCATGGATAGTATTTATTAAATAACTGTAAGTTATCATAACTAAAAGTTACAGAGTGGCCTCCTATTTTATATGAATCACATGCTTTATCATAATACATACCATATGATTTATCATATCGCTTTGATGTAGGACGTTTATTGAAAAAATTTGAAAATGATGAATTTAATTCGTTATCATTATCATCATCACTAACGTCTGAAGTTTCCGGTTTTATTTCATCAGCCGGTTGTGTATTCTTTTCTGTTTAGTTGTTCAATAGTTATATTATTGGTTTAAATGCTTCACGAAAATAGTTATCAGAATCTATGATACCACGTTTCATTTCCATTATTTTTCGTTTTATATATTTTTTTGAGGTTATTAAATTTTCCAATAAAATTTTTCTTTTATCATTTCAAATAATAATGTGAATATAACTGTATCGTATGACTATTGACAACACAATGTATATAATTTCAGTTATACTTTATATTTATATTTATACTTGCATTTATTTTATTTTAATAAAAGTATGAAAACCACATCTATATCTTCCTTCATTCATTTCCCGAGTCTTATAAAAAACCATAAAAACATAAACACTGTGATTCCAACATAAATGAAATTCAATGAAATCCATATCTGTAGATTAATGATCATTGAATATATGTCGTAAATTTGTCATCTTGTTTTAGTATTATTAAAAAGCTTGAGTTATCTCTTACTAACTGTTTTGGTATTTTAGAATATGTTTGTGCTAAATAAAATACTAAACTAGCACCTGAATGTCTACAGATTGAAAAGTATTCTCTGATTACTGACTACGATCAAAAATTATAATGGAATTTTTTTTTAGTTTAGTTTGGTATAACTTTATCAGCACTTGTAAAAATGAAAAAATTAGCACCTTTTATATCATCTATTATTTTTTTTAATAAAACATATTTTTCTTGATTTGAGGTTTTAGAGTATAGATAAATATTTTCAAATCTTAACCCGTTTTCATGGGTAATTAAATTATACATTATATTTGTTTTTCCTGAACCACTAGGACCAACTAATATAGCTCGTATGGTATCAGGTAATAATGATCCATGTTTTGATGGTTTTTTTTCTATCTGAACATCAACATTTGTAATATCTAATTTATCTTTCTGCTCAATCAAGTTCATTTTTTCGTATAAATACTAATGAATTTTAACTTCATAATTAGTTATAAATGATACTGTAATAAAATTAATGAGTGTGGAGACGAATATTTGCTTCAAATATTGTATTATTCTATTATTTTATTATCTGTATTGTAATAATTATTTCTACAGTATTTTCTTTTATATTATTTTTAATTGCATAAAGCAATGTACATTTCAAAATACATATATCAAGGAAACATTTTACAATATAATATATAATTGGACTGGACTCACTGCTGCTTGAGATGTGGTCCACTTGTGTCTGGATGGTCTGTTGCACGGCGATAATATTTTCACTACTGCAATTGATTTCACGTGGACGGTAGTTTATGCGTGATCATGTGCTTGTATAAACGAAACACGCTAATCAGGGTAGTACCGCCGTTATCACTTATCACTATTTGATAGTGTAACGTTGAATCTCGATCAGCGGTACTAATATGACTTTGACGAGTGTAACACGGAATCTCGATCAGCGGGATTAATATGATTTTGACGAGTGTAACACGGAATCTCGATCAGCGGGATTATGATTTTGACGAGTGTAACACGGAATCTCGATCAGCGGGATTATGATTTATCTGCACTGAAACACAGTGTCTCGACGGCGGTGAATGAAACTGCGACACTTGTTCGTACTGTCTGTATTTCCGTGAATACGGCAAATACCAGATACGGCAAGCGAAAAGGGCGGCGGCGAATAAAACTGCGACACTTGTTCGTACTGTTTGTATTTCCGTTAGTACGGCAAATACCAGATACGGCAAGCGAAAAAGGGTGGGATATCACGAAGCAAGTCGTGCTGTTTGTGTTTCCGTTACGACGGTAAACACCAGACACGACTGCTAACGGGGAAAGGTGATTTCGGCCGGCTCATCGGGGTCTATTTACCACCTGCTACAGCTACGGCGGGTTTCGAGAACATTGATTTCGGTTTGTGATATTTTGTTAGTTTTTTGGTGATCTTTCTTGGGCGGGTAATCTCGTGAGATAGTGGAGTGCGTCCTGAGATCTTCTTTGATGTGAGGCGTGATTAAAGTCGCCTGTAAGTTATGTTTTTCATCCGTGAATGTCGCTGGTACACGCCGTTTCAAAAGACAGGCGAGTACCGCGACCTCTAGTGCGGTTTTTATTTGCTCTCAGCATAGATCAAACTGTACGTGATAGTTCCCACACTGTCTGCTGGTGGCGCGTCGTTAGCGTTTTCATACGTTATTTAGAGGAATTTGATATAGTCAATTCTGTCTCGTTACAATACGTTCAAATCATAAGTGTAAATCAGGTAAGACTGGTAAAGGATTTTTAAACTCACTTATAAATAGTCACCCGTTTGAAGCTCGTATTTCAAACTATTAGTATTGTTGACATGGTGCAAAATTAAAAAAAGAGACTAGATTGTGGTGATAAAGGAATAAACCCGTTGGATACTGCATGTTACGATCACGATATTTTGCATGCAACTAGAAAACATTTAGAAGATAGACATAAAGTGTTAGAACTTCGGCTTGGGAAAGATTTAAAGCAAAAGATACACCTAGAAAAGAGAAAATCGTTGCGTACACCGTAATAAACGCAATGAAAGCTAAAAGAAAAATAGGAATGGGTTGTAAACGTACTATAAAAATAAAAATAAATGGTATACTGTTAACGAAAAAAAAAACGTTAAAAAAAATGTTGGTAAAAGGTTGATTTTAACACCAGGTCAGTCAGGTGGTGCAATTCCCTTAATACCTATTTTTGCAGGATTATCAGCACTTGGTAGTTTAATGTCTGGAAGTGCCAGTGTGTATAATGCAATACAAAATTCAAAAAGAAAGAAAGGTAATGGATTATATTTAAATAATAATGGATCAAGGAAAAAAAACTGATGAATACGCTACCTAACAGACCACTAACTTCTAGAGATATTATAAAATACGTTGCAAAGTTTAATATCAGTCATTTCCGCGGAGTATTTTCACGTGATAACTTACCTAAAAAACCTCTCGCAATCGAATGTGGTATATTAAACTTAGACGTATCTTCCGGTAATGGAAGTCATTGGGTAGCGTTTTATAAAATTAAAGATAAGGTTGAATATTTTGATAGCTTCGGTGATTTACCTCCACCGATTGAACTACAAAACTATTTTAAAGGAAACAAAATTAAATATAACAACACAAATTATCAAGATTTTAATTAATTTAATTGTGGACACTTATGTCTTAATTTTTAACAATGCAAGAATCAGTTACTTTAAGTTTATCTGGTAATACAACCACATTATCTGTACCTACATTATTGTCCACCAATTGATGTATATGATGACTCGGAAATTGCTTTGTTAAATTTGCAAACATATAATACATTTGCAAACATAAACGAAACTAATGACAACTTCGAAATATATTTAGAAAACTCCGATCGTTTACTAAATAATAATAAATTTCCAATCTGTTCTATCACACTGAAAAAAGGGTGTTACGATATTAAGGATATTAAAAATCAAATTTTGACACAAATAGATGACTTTAATAATGATAACGATTACTTTGGAATAAAATCGACAGAGAAAATAACTATTGATATCGGGATTGATCAAATAGATTTTAGAACAACCATATTCAGTAATGGTATAATACGTTTTAACGTAAATAACTGTATAGGACCTTTATTGGGGTTTGAAAAAAAAAGTTATGAACCACGCATGCACATTGATGGTCATCGATCACAGAAAGTTACAAATTTAATCAGTGTTAACTCAATAAAAGTAATGTGTAGTATAGCTCAAGGTTCATTCAACAACCACATGTCAAGTCATTCAATTTATGAGTTTTCCTCTGGTGAGAACATAGGGTCGAAGCTGATTCAAACACCGAATAACCTAATATATTACAAATTAAATAAAACAAATATCGATTCAATAACTATACAATTAGTTGATCAAGATCATAATCTAGGGTGACCATACGTCCTGTTTTTTACAGGATTGTCCTTTATTTCAGCGTTGTGTCCTGTTGTCCTGACAAACTTCTTTCAGGACGCTTTTTGTCCTGTTTTTTTGATCAAACAAAATGAATGAATTTGAAAACGAAACTTACGAAAGTAATGAATAATGATTATAATTGTAATCTTGTAATTGTCTGAATTTATCAGTATGGAGTATGACGATATGTCTACGAGTTATAGGAGCTTATCGGAGTTATCGGATTTACCGTTATCTGACTATGCTTTCGATTCTATCTATTTACCTATATCACTGAAAATACGTTTTGTGAATACGGCGAATAGCGAATAGCTATTATTTTGGTTCCAACAATCGTTGAGTGTTGTCGACTTGTTGATAATCGTTAATATAATATTTTACAATTTTAGGAAAGTAATCTATTAAAATGCCTAAGCGAAGGTTCGTATTTACTCCCAGCTTGAAAGTTGAATTTCCGTATTTAAGAGATAGTGATGAAATCGGAAAAGTTTTATGTAATGTATGTAAATCAGTTTTTTCAATAGAAAACGGTGGTCGTTCAGATATAACACAACATGCTAAACAAAAGAAACATTTATTGGCCGTATCAAGCAGTTCTTCAAATAAGGTAACGACTTTTTTCACTAATGTACAGTCAACAAATGAAAGCAAACGTATTGCGGCGGAAGAGGGTCTTTTTGCATATCATACTATCATACACAATCATTCATTCAGGTCTATGGATTGTACAACATCAATTATAAAAAAAATTTACGAAAAAAAATTTTCGTGTGCTCGTACAAAATGTGAATCTATAATTGTGAAGGTAATAGCTCCTTTTGCCATTCAACAGATGTTAGATGAACTAAAATCCGTTAAATTTTTAACAATTATGGTGGACACATCAAACCATAAAAATTTAACACTGGTTCCAATTCTGATTCGGTATTTTAACCCCCAAGAAGGGGTAAAAATTAAAGTGTTAGAATTTATGAATTTAAAAGGAGAAACATCAAATATTTTATCAGATTACATACTGAATGTTTTAAAAAAATATAATTTATTAAATAATGTTGTTGCATTTTCGGGTGACAACTGCAATACAAATTTTGGTGGCGTCTCGAGAAAAGGCACAAATAACGTTTTTGCAATTCTAAATGAAAAATTAAAAAGAAATATTTCCGGTATTGGCTGTGCTGCTCATATTCTGCACAATGCTATGCATAGTAGTGCTGATATTTTGCCAACTGACATTGTACTCATAATTAATAAAATATTTCAGTATTTTCATATTTATACAGTTCGTACGGAAAAATTGAAGGATTTTTGCGATTTTGTCAGTATTAAGTACAAAAATATTTTAGGATCTGTAAAAACGCGTTGGTTATCTCTACAGCCAGCTGTTTCTAGAATAATAGATTTATATCCTGCATTGAAATCATATTTTATGTCACAAGAAAAGTGTCCTACAGTTTTAAGAACTTTTTTTAATGATCCTATATCCATGGCATGGTTATATTTTGTACAAAGTCAGTTGAAGGTGGTATGTGATACAATAAAAAGGATAGAAGGTGATCATATATCAGCAGGCGAGGTGTATGAAGAAATTGAAGTGTTATGTGGTAAAATAAAAAATCGGAAAAATCAACATTTTTTTTATCAGAGCTAGCTCAACTTATTTCAGATCTTGATAAGAACAAACTGTACAGTGAAAAAAAGTTTATCGAGATAACTGATGAGTTTTATGACACGTTTTTATTGTACGTGGAAAAATGGGGATATCACTTTGAACCACTAAAAGTTTTTCGTTGGATTCAAGTACTAGATTTTCCAATTTGGAGTGACATTCAAGAAAGTTTTAAATATATTATTAAGAATAATACAACATTGAAATTCGATGAAGATGAACTTTTTGACGAATTTAATCATGTGCTAAATGTAATGAAGGTTAAAATGCAAAACTGGAAAAATGGTTCAAAAACCGAAGATAGGTGGTGTGAAATATTTAAAATTCTAGAAAAAAATAACATTTTAATTAAATATTTTACGGTTATTTTAGAGTATTCGATGGCTATTCCAGGTACTAACGCGTCGGTAGAAAGAGTATTTTCTATTACAAATGTTTTATGGACAGATGAGAAAAATCGATTTCTTGTGGACACAATTAGATCGATAATAATCGTAAAACAACATTTTAAAAATGTTTCATGTACAGAATTTCATACATTTCTTTTAGAACATCCACAATTATTAAAACTAATTAGTTCTTCAGAAAAATATGAAAAATCATATAGTGAAGACATCTCTGAACAATCGTCATCAAAATGAATTAATAAGTTTTTTTAAAAAAGTAAAGTACACGAATTAATCTTATACAGTGTTATTAAAAATTATGTTTAAATTATAAAATATATATAGATTATAGATATATATATTAAGTATTAATAAAAAAAAATTAAATTATTATTAATTTTGTCCTGTATTTTTTTTTTTTTAAATATGGTCACCCTATCATAATCCGATAAACAATTTAGGTGAGAAATTAATAATCAATCTACATATTAAACGTTACGGATCTTAATATGGGATTAAAATTTAATATAAGCCCATTACATAAAATAAATCTTGTTAGTCCAAAGACTAAAGCGGTACCGGTAACATCGAATAAAGTAAAAAAACTAACAACGAAAAATAAAACAATTTTAAAGGCTTTAGGTTATAAATTAAAGCAGAATGCCTGAAAGTGATATTTTAGATATAAGTTCACCATTTGAAACCGATTCTAAAATTACGAAAATCGAATATCATTCATATACACCGTATACAACTTCATTTAATAATAACGATGAAATACGTATATCAATTCAACAAACAGATGTTTATCCGTATCTGAATGAATATTTAGAAGGTCAAGTATCAGATGCTGGAAAAGTAAAACTTACTAATAACGGTTTTTCCTATCTCTTTGATCAAATACGACTTGAAATCAATGGGATAGAAGTAGATAGTACACGTGTACTTGGTATTACTAGTTCGTTAAAAGGTTATCTATCAGGTACACCTGATAATTATAATTGTTATGAAAATGCTGGTTGGATTTTTAAAAATAGTTCAAACCCAGCAAATAATAATGGAGAATTTAGTGCATGCATTCCGTTGAAATATTGGTTAGGTCTATTTGAAGACTTTAAAAAGATATTAGTTAATTCTAGATTAGAACTAATATTAACTCGATGTCATAGCGATTTAAACGCTCTAAAGGTAATAACCAGTGCAAGTACAAATTCTGGAAAAGTTGTTTTGAATAAAATAGTTTGGAAGGTTCCACATATTACTGTTGATGATGAAGAAAGGTTAAAATTATTAAAACTTATTGAAAAAGAAAAAAGTTTGTTTATCCCGTTCAGATCTTTTGAAACTTTTGAATATCCTGAACTCGGAACCACAAAAAAAGTAGTGCGTAACTTGAAGACAGCATCAAAATTAGAAAAACCACGATTTATCATAATTGGATTACAAAAAGGACGTAAAAATTCGTTAGAAAAAGATTGTAGTATATTGGATCACTGTAATATAAAAACGTTAAAGTATTTCTTAACTCAATAGCTTATCCATATGATAATTTGAATTTAGATTTTACGAAAAATAATTTCACCTTATTATATGATATGTATACATCGTTTCAAGAATCGTACTATGAAAAAAATATACGAAACCCCATATTAAGTCCCTCTATTTTTCTATCGAACGCTCCAATTGTAGTTATCGATATTTCAAAACAGAACGATTGGCTACAGCATCATCAGTAGATGTTCAATTGGAAATTGAAGCATCGGAATCTCTTACAGGTTGACACGGTCGTGTCTCACGAATACCGCGATCTCACCCGCTAGACCCCCTTGCCTAGGTATCACCACTCGTTCGATAATCAATCGGGACACCCGAGCGATTAATCGAACCAGTTTCTGAGTCGGCGATGAGCCCCGAAGCTCCCGCGGCGTGGGTGACAACCACCGAGAGCTTCGGCGGCGTTTTTGTCTATCGTTAACCGTTGTTACGATCGATCCCCGCCCGCCGCCGTTCAATCATAAGTCCGTGCGTTTTCCGCGACTTATTGTGTATTTGATTTGGTTGTTTTTCTTTTATTTACTTCGTCTTAACACGAACGTGATTTTTCTTGTATTATACAATATATACATATTATTATATATATATCTAAACTTTCGTTTCTCTAATTATTTACCTTTGTCGTTGCTGTCTTTCTTTTGCTGTGATCTTTCTTTTCATATTGTATTTATATTATAAACCTATTAAATTATATCGTGCTACGTGACAAGGTGTAACTGCTTATTGTTTATTAATTCATGATCGCATTGTTGAATATGTACCTTTTACTAGAGAAGTAAGAAAACTAGTGTGAATAATACTAAAAAACTGATTTATTTAAAATACTAGATGTTAAATACTATTATCAATTTAAAATAAATAAACAAAATGATAATAAAAAAAAAAAAGTTTTTATTTATTTTAGAAATTTAAACGAAAATGATTTGTTTATCTAATAACTAATCATGTTTTATTTTCAGTAAAAGTAATAGGGAGCATTTTTATACTGTAAGAAGGACATTCCGCTTTAAACATTTTTCGTGTCCCTATAAAAATGGTGCCAAACGCCTCATGGTTTCCTTGAAACAATGTGGGGCGACTGGCTCCATTTTACAGCGGGAATTTCTTACACTGCAAGGGGACAATACCCCCTCAAACTTTTTTCATCTCCGCTGAAAAATGGAGCCAGACACCCCATATTTATACTACTTTTGATGTACGATTCCTTGGGGAGCCAATTTGTCACGTAGCACAATATGATAATAGTAATAATAGGAAACAACGAAAGAAAGCAACAACAAGTGTATATGATATTACGGAACAATTAATATAATAATAAAAGAAAAACTAAACTATCGAAAGGAAAATACTTTCGTGGCACAACTCGCAAGAAAAAAAATATAACGAATGAAATAGCAAAAAAAAGTCAACAGGAAAAAGAATATATATATATATAAATATAATAATATATATATTTTATATAAAGTCACTGTCGCGACAGATGCGGTCTGCAAAGGCGGCGGGCGGAGATCAGTCGTAACGCGCGGTTAAAAACAGACAAACGCCGTCGTCGCTCTCGGCGGTCGTCACCCACGCCGCGGGAGCTTCGGGGCTCATCGCCGACTCAGAAACTGGTTCGATTAATCAATCGGGCGTCCCGATTGATTATCGAACGAGTGATGATACCTAGGCAAGGGGGTCTAGCGGGTGAGATAGCGGTATTCGTGCGACACGACCGTGTTAACCTTGTAGTTACTTTTTGCCTTTTAATAATTAAAATTATATTCAGATACATCTATATCATCTCAACATAAAGTAAACGTAAACAGTGATACCATGAACTCTTTAATTGGTAACATTAATGTATCTGAGGATGGTGATGAATTGGCACATATTTGGCAACCTGGTAAGCACAAATTTAAATATATATAACTTGTAGTTACTTTTTGCCTTTTAATATTTAAAATTGTATTCAGGTACGCCTAAATCATCACATTATAAAGGAGATTGTGATGTTATAACCTTGCATACTTCAATTGGTAAAGTTAATGTATCTGAAGATGGTAATGAATTGGCACATGTTTGGCAACCAAGTAAGCACATATTTATATATAATTTTGTAGTTAATTTTTGCCCTTTAAATATAATTAAAATTTTATTTAGGTACATCTAAATCATCTAGACATAAAGTAAATGGTGATGCTGTAATCATGGATTCTTCAATTGGTAAAATGAATGTTTTTGATGAACCACCATACAAATATCAACCTGGTAAATACAAATACTTAAACATACATATTTTGTACTTGTTACTTATTGCTCTTTAAATGTAATTAATCTTGTTTTTTAAACTTGTAAATAAATAATAATTGATAAACAGTAATTGGTTTAATAAAATTATAATTTACTATTTAGATATGGCAAATTATATTTCAAATAAGAATTGTATTTCTCCAGAAATGTTTGAAAGTTCCACTTATTATAACAATAATGATAGTCTAAAATCATCAACTCCAATACAACTAAATAAAAAAACTACTGTTCGAAAACTGTTCACACCACCATTATCTCCTGTCACCAAAAATTAACAATCATAACGGTTATCATCATATTTTAGTTTAAATTTAAAATCAACTTAATCATATATGCATAATATGAGGATGTTATTTTTTTTTTTACAGTTAATAACGAATTGCAGATGAAATATATATCTACATTCATACCAAAGATAAATATTAAATTAAACAAAATAATGTTAAATCAAGAAAAATACAATGATATGTTAAATGAAATTTATTCAATATTAAGAAAATCACAAAATATGAACGACAGCATTATTGAAAATATAATTTTAACTGGGTTTCCAATTGACAATTTAGCTTCTTTTAATGAAGTAGAGAAAAAAACTTAAAAATGACAATGTGTTTTACAAACAGTTGGTAAGTTTTTATAATAATAATACTTTTACTTAATTAAGTCAAAGACAGTGTCAACGCACTTGGTTTTCTCTAATGCACAAGTAACAGTTCAATTCCAAATATTGTTAGTATATACTTGAATATTGTTTGGAATACATTAAAAAAATGTTTTTAATGAAAAAATCCTTTTTTTGGTAAAGCATTTTATTCCTATAAAAAAAATAATTGTTTATTATAACAATAATTTTTTGCCCTGATATATTTCTTGAAATTATAATTTCAAACAAATAAAAATTGGATCTGTTTATGGTTCAAAAAGAGAAAAAAAATAGTTTCCTAAAATATTTTTAGGTAAAAAAATTACAAGAGATGAGAGGTAATGATTTATGCATGGTGACTAAATGCATAATGGATACATTAATTACTGATAATTTTGATAAACAAATGTCACTTACTGGTCGTGGTTCAAACAATAAAAAAGATGATAAAATTGCGCTAAAATGTTTAACATTGTACAAATTAGTAATGAATGAGTATAGTATCAAAATATTGTATTAGTATTATTGCATTTCGTTACACTAATGACAATACCACGTAACTGACATTTTATCGAAAATGAGTATTATACATCAAAAAAATTTTAAGCTCCTTGCGCACATATTTTATAACCAAAGACTACCTATAAATCTTTGTTATTTCCCTCTAAAATCACGTTTAAGTGATACCGTGTATCTACTTTTGAACTGCGATAACACGTAACTACACAATTTAGCATTGTGTTTTCAATGTGAACATCAGTCATCAACAATATTATATAATTTGGCGTCAAAACTCAGGTAATTAATTTTTTTTTTTTTGTAATATGATGTGTGTAGGTTAAGTGTAAAGTCTTTTACAAAACATTGTTTAATAACAATTAACCCATAGTACTTTACGTAGACGTACAAATTGTTACTTTAGATACGTGTTATTACCTATTTTTCCACAGTCGTAATACAAGTTTATTTTAAATTTTTTTAGTAGTTACGTGATATTACCTACAACGAATTAATATTATTATTATATTTTATGTTATTATCTTATAGTAAGTTGTAAAAATGACATCTAAATCAAGGATTAAATTAATGATGGATATGTCTACTAGTGACAAAGCTACTATAGAAAAAAATAGTTCAATTATTGTATCAAAAACAATTTTAAAAAATGATATTCGTCAACCTAATCCATTAGTATCAAGTAATAATGTATTAAATAATTTGTTTTAATGTTAAACTATTTCAAACATCAAAATATATTTATGATTTAGGTGACAACACATCAAATAAACTAATGCATACTAGTCAGAATAAGATTGAACTTGATCCAAACATTGAAGAAAATATGTTGTCAGAGCCTTATTTTACTTTAGAAAATATATTTTCTGATGATATCTTTATAGAATATGAGGATCATGAATTGGACGTTCCTGCAGAATATGCTAATAATAATATTATAGTTGATGAAAACAGAAATGAGAATGAAAATTACTTGGAAGTCATAAATATGAACACAAATGTGAATGAAAATTATTTGGAAGACATAAATATGAATACAAATGAGAATGAATATTACTTGGAAGACATTAATATGAACACAGATAATGTAATAGGCGTAAAACGAAACAGAACATCACAAGAAGAAAAGTGGAAAAGAAAAAATAATAAACACAAAAGAATGACTGGCCAAGAATATATTGGATTTCAACGAAAAGGAAAAGTAGTAGAGCATAATGTTGTAAGAGAACCAAGAAGTTTAGGAGATATGTGTACTTCTAGATTTTGTTTAAAAGCAGTTAATCGTTTTTGTAATCAATTTGATGAAAGCCAAAGGAAAGAAATTTTTTTTAAATTTTGGAACTCTTCATGGGAAGAGAAAAAAATTTATGTTTTGAGTCTGGTTATTACAATTGAACCAAAAAGAGACACAACTGGTTGTAAAATATACAGTAGAAGATCAAATACTTTTAAGTACCAACTCAGATATAAAGATTCAGCACCCAAGTGTGTCTGTAAAAAAATGTTCTTAGGAACACTTGGGTTAAAAGAATTTATGGTTCGAAATTGGGTTCAACAATCAGAACATGGTCTACTAACTAATCATTCTATCATTGCATTGAATAATAATACTATTGAGTCTAAAAAAACAGTCACCTCAAAGTATTGCCAAGAGAACATTATTTGCCAACCGAGTTGAAGATATAAAAAATTGGTTTAATTCACTAGCAAAAATGCCTTCACACTATTGCCGTAAAAGAACTAAACGATTATACTTAGAAGGACCTTTTAATAGCCTAAATGAAGTATTTGAAATTTATAAACAACATTGTGTTGAAAATCAAACATATCTTCCTTTTAGTAAATGTTATTTTTCAAATTTCATGAAAGAAAACAATTTTTCAATCTTTATCCCTAAAAATGATCAATGTGATGTGTGCTGTGCTTATGAAACAGGACAGATATCTGAAGATGACTATGCAGAACACGTAGCTCTTAAAATCAGGGCAAGGGAAGAAAAAGAAACAGATAAATAACAAGCCATTGAAAATAAGTGTTATTGTTTTACAGTTGATATGCAAGCAGTAAAACTCTGTCCTTCCATACATGCTAGTGCTTTATACTATGCAATGAAACTTAAAGTTCATAACTATACAATTTACAATTTGGCTACAGGTGATTGCTCAAATTATTGGTGGCAAGAATCTGAAGGAGATTTAGAGGCTTCTATTTTTGCCACAATACTTACTAAGCACTTGGAAAATAAATGTATTAAGCCATTACCTATAATAATATACTCAGATGGCTGTGGATACCAGAATAGAAATTCTATCATGTCAAATGCCTTACTTAAGTTTTCTAAACTCAAAAATATAACAATTGAACAAAAATTTCTTATTAAAGGACATACCCAAATGGAATGTGATGGTATCCACAGCTTAATAGAACGAAAATTAAAAAACAGAGATATTTTTCTCCCATATGACTATGTAAAAACAACTATGGAAGCTCGAATGTATCCTAATAAACTGGAAGCTATACTTTTAACCCATGATTATTTTTTGGATTTTAAATCGTTAAGAGAATATCAATCAATTAGACCGGGGTATAATAAAGGGGATCCTGAGGTCAAAGACCTCCGAGCATTGATGTATGACCCATCATCAAATAGCATATATTTTAAACTTATATTCGATGAACCATATTGCAAGATTCCTCAAAAAGCTACAAGACAAAAACAACATTCAAATGACAATACTACAAAAGACTTTTTTTCAAGTTTAAACCGTTTGTATGAAAATCCATTACCCATTACTTTATCAAAGTGGCAAGATTTGCAAAACATTAAGAAAGTTCTGCCAGTTGATGTCCATCCATTTTATGATGCCTTGCCTCATTGTAACAATTTAAAACCTCGGAAAGGAAATATTTAAATTGACAAATCAAATTTATTAAAATGAAATCAAGTCTGATAATTTTTTATAATTTTAAATTTTGTTATTAGTATTTTAAGTTTTTAATATTCTTAAAATGAAATCAAGTCTGATAAACAATTTATTTTATGTGATACTAAATACATTATACTGTTATTTTTTTTCATCATTTTAAAATTTGTTATTAGTATTTTAAGTTTTTAATATTATTAAAATGAAATCAAGTCTGATAAACAATTTATTTTATGTGATACTAAATACATTATACTGTTATTTTTTTTCATCATTTTAAAATTTGTTAGTAGTATTTTAAGTTTTTAATATTATTAAAATGAAATCAAGTCTGATAAACAATTTATTTTATGTGATACTAATTAATACATTATACTGTTATTTTTTTTATAATTTTTAAATTTGTTAGTAGTATTTTAAGTTTTTAAATAAATGAAATCAAGTCTGATAAACAATTTATTTTATGTTACACTAAATATTATACTATTTAATTTTTATTAATTTCACTTTAAATTACTATACTATAAATAAAATTTAATTTAGCAATTATTTAGCATTTTGTAAAGTAATTGGTTAGGTACCTATAGTATACCCAACAGTTTTACTAGTATTTACCTATTTATTTTGTATTTAATTTATTCTTAAAACTTCTTATTGGTAATTGATTGTACAGTTATTATAATATGTTCATTTAGTTACGTGGTATTTCATACTATTATTTTGATTGCATCAAGAAGTTAAAATATGCAATAGCTCGTAACTACACATGCAATAACACGTAACTAAATATTTATTTGTGAACATCATGTATCTACCTTAAAAAACTCGCATTAAGAGGACGTGTTAGTAATTATTATATAAGATTGCTTGTCATTCTTCATTACCATAAACATAAAGAAAAACATTTGATAATTAAATAGTTATAAGTCACTATTATTGTAATCAATTATATCAAAATTCAAAATATTAAATCTACAAAGTTAATGGCCTATGGTTAATAATTATGTCATAATACTTATTATATTATGTTAATGGGTGGTACCAGGGTACCTATTTGTTTTTGATGATAAATTTTAAATAATATAACTAAATGCCAAATAATATGTTAGCTAAACATAACATTATATAAAAAAAAATTAATAATTGTATATACTATACAGCTTAATTAAACAGTAGTTCAACAAAATAATTATTATTATGACTATATAATAGTTTAATATTAAATGTTAATGATATATGATAATGGTTTATAAATCTGTATGTTTGTGCTATGTAACACATCACAGCTCATATATCATTTTGACGAATAAGGTTAATATTAGTAAAAAGCAAACCATTTGTGGAGGAATATTTTATTACCATATAGGTACATTTATAATTATTGTGCTAAATATGTTTAAAAATCGAAGTGATTCAATCCATTCAAAAATTTATTTTTTACCTAATCGTTTACACGTCAACTTGAAAGAAGCAATAAAAATACTCAAAAAACCATTTATAACAGAAAGCATTGAATGTACACAACTTGAGCCACAATCAGGTGAGTGGTATATATATATTGAATATAATGAACAAATAAAATTACAGATGGAATTAAGTGGGAAGCAACAGGTACTACTCTGTTACCCAATAAGGAAAATCCTATGTTAATTGCTAAATATTTTTCTCCTAAAAATATTTACAAAAGTGTGTTTAAATTAATAAAAAATAATAAATATGACGCTTCACTGGTAAATTATACGAATGACATATCACTACTGGACTTGCCAAAGGATAAAATTCAAAAGGCCAAATCACTCGTTTCCAGAAAAATGTCTATCAAAAGTATAATGAAAAGACGTTTTGAGAAAATGAATGAAAAAAAAAACTCAACTCAAAATAGTGAAAATTCGTAAGTTTAAAAAATAGTCTTTTAGTATTTATATAAATAAAATATATTATGTTTATAAATAAATATAGTGAAAATAATAACTGCGATTTGCCATCTACTTCAACTTCAACGCCTGCAGTACAATTCATGGAAGTAGATAGTGAAAACTCGTAAGTTAATTAAATTAGTATCTTCATTTTTAATTATTAATTACGAATATAATACTTTTCCAGTACATATGACACACCAGTACCAATTGAAGAAAATTCTAATTTTAATAAGTATAATGATGCGGATATTTCAGATATACAATTCCATCAACTTGAAACCACGATAGAAAGTATCAGCAGGTAATAATACTTTTATATACCGTGTGTTCACACTAACTTAGGGAACATTAAATTATATTTTTGCCAACTATACCAGTATAGTAAATAGATGACTTATTTTGATTGAATTGAAACTTTTTTGAAAATAAAATAAATAAACCACAAATACACATTTGTAATTGATAATTATAATAAGATAATTAAATATTTTTTTAGTGAATCAAATAGTGTTCTTGGTGGTAGACGAATTGTAGACATGGAATATATATTTCTACAATTTCAAAATTCTTGTTGCAAAATGCATACTCCTGGCTTAGGATGCAGTTTCATTGACGTAGAGTTTGTGAAAGAAATTCGAAAAGGCTTTGAATCTACATGGATTTTTAAGTGTAAAATGTGCAACTGTATTATGATTATTGATTCAGAGCGGGTAACTCCGGACTATTTACCCATAAATAAATCAGCAGTTAATGGTACTATAGCAGTTGGCATAGGGCATACACAATTGGCTGAACTGTTTGCAAGTTTGGACATACCATGTATGACTTCAAAAACGTACACTAAGTATATAAATAATTTGAGTGAAAATATCAAGGCAACTGCATGGGATGTGATAAAACTTGCCGGGGTAGAAGAAAAACAGTTAGCAATTGAAGCAGGTGACATTGACGAAGATGGCACGCCTATGTGTCCAGTAATAGCGGACGGCCAATGGAGCAAGCGTAGCTATAAAACCAAATATGACGCTTATTCAGGAGCGGTAAGTTGAAAAATAATTATAATTAATGTAATTTTGAAAATATTAAAATGTTTAATGATTAGGGCTCGGATTTTAATGCTTTCGCTTTTAATGTGTTTCAAGTATTCACTTTTCTAACAACGAACTTTTTAGGCAACTTTTTAATTGTAGTAATAATAAGAAAAAAAATTTTAATTAAACATAAAACAATTTAATGCTTTCTATATCACAGGTAAATGGTAATACAAAATAAATTAAAACTATTTATCTAATTAATTATTATATTATATCAACTTCGCCATATGGTGAACAAATAATAATTCCGGTGGGACAATTCAGTAATGATAATTAAAATAGAGTTATATATTTTAATCATAGTTTAATCAAACAGGTCAAACTTATATTTGTTACATGTATTGATACACGTATGTATATTTTGTGTATTTTTGAAAATAAAAAATGTAATTAAATTTATAAAATGTAATGCATTTTTGTTATAACATTGTTTTAGATATTTAGATCATAAATGCGTTTTTAAGGGCATTTTTTGATATTAAAGGACATTCAAATCTTAGCCCTAGCGATGAAATTATTTTATTATTTGCAATAATACACTTTTCTATATAATATGATTACTAACTTTTTGTAGGCGACAATTATTGGTTATCGATCAAAAAAAGTGTTGTTTGTTGGGATACACAATCGCTATTGTGTTATATGTGAAAGGGCCAAAAATAGTGAAAAAAGTGTAGAAGAACATATCTGCTTCTTGAACTGGTCTAAAGGTGCCACTAGCATTGAAGCCGATGCTATTTCTGAAGGGTTTTAAAAAGCTTTTCACTACATGGATTGAAATTTAATAAATTAATTGGTAAAAAATCAAAAAAACAAGTTTCAAATATACAATCAATATACTTTTTTAAATTTAGGCGAAGGCGATAGTAGCGTTTCAAAACGTTTACATGAATTGCTTCCATATGGCCCACGACTGTTGGTAGAAAAAATTGAATGTAGGAACCATATTCTACGAAATTATGGTCAGAAATTGATGGCTCTTACAAAAAAAACATTATATCCGTGTTATATTCGCAAATTTATTACAAGGAATATAATACGATTTCGAACAGCAATTACGAAATCAATTGCATACAGAAAAAACTTAGATCAGTCTCTTTATGAAAAAATTGAAGGTAGGTACAATTAGCAAAACATTTTTTTTTTTTTAAATAACATGTACCTATTCAAAATATATTTTAGGCTTACGAAAAGACATAACGAATGGTCCTTACCATATATTTGGTGAACATACGAAATGTGAAGTATATTTTTGCAGTGGACCTAAACAGTGTGAAGTAAATTTAGTGCCAGAAATTGTAAATTGTGGTCTAATGAATGAAATTGCCTACATTCTTCGTCGCGTAGTAGATAATGCAAGGAGTCTACTATTTGATGTTGATAATAACTATTGTGAACAATTCAATAGCATAATTAACAAACATATAGCTGGAAAACGAATAAATTTCACTCAAAAACAATCGTACAGCACTAGAGTTCATGCAGCGGTTGTTTCGTTTAATTCTGGAGGTGAATTTATTCGTGCAGTTCATAAAAATATAACTAATCAGAGTCCAGGTATTTATTAATATGATTAGAACTCCATTACTTTAAAAACATTAAAAATATTATTTTAACTTGACAGGGAATGTTGCGAAACGATTTCTTAAGTTTACTGCTGCTAAAAGAAGAAGTTTAAATAATCGAAGAGCTCTTTTTCAATCAAAAAAGATATTTAAAAAAAAAAAACCCCGTGTCAAAAGGTCCTGATGAACACTATGGACTGGCAGAACCTCTTTAGTGTACGTCAGATGAAGAATTTGAAGTTAAAAAAACTGAATTCATTTCTTCAATAACCCTTTCGGAAGATTCTAAAAAAAATTGGAGTTAGAAACGCGGAATCAATCGAATAACCAAAAATGGTTTGTAGAAAGAAGAAAGCGATTGACAGCTTCCAATTTTGGCAAAATATGCAAAATGAGACCTTATACATTATGTAAGATAGCAGTACGTGATATAATATATGGTAGTGTGACTACTCACGCCACAGAGTATGGCAAAATCACCGAACAAATTGCGGTTCAAGCTCTCCAGGAAAAAATTAATAAAACAATTAAAAAATGCGGTTTGTTTATTGATAGAACGATTCCTTATTTAGCGGCTACTCCAGGTTAGAATTATTTTAAATATAATAAATATACACTGGTATCATTTAGGTGAAATTATAGGGGTTTATATATATACATTCAATCAGTATGCATTCAATATAAGCTATTAATACCTATGAAAATATAAAATGTAATTTTTAATTACAGATGGATTGATTGACGAAAATTCAATTTGTGAAATTAAGTGCCCCTACTCTGTAAAAGATTCCAACAGTATAGAAGAAGTACTAAAAGAAAAAAAGGTGTCGTATAACGTATCACAAGTACCAACTAATATTTTAACAAATTACTATAAACCAATAACTATTTTTAAAAATTCTATATTATATAAATTACATATGCCTTATTTTTAATTATAATTTATTGTTGCTTCAGCTACCGTACATGCAAGTTAAAAATGATGCTTTAACTTTAAAAGAAGATAGTCACTATTTTTACCAAATTCAGGGGCAGTTACACATTACAGGACGTGTGATATGTTTTTTTTTTATCTACACTTCTAAATGGACTTATATTCAAACAATAAATTATGACAATGAATTTTGGACCTCAAAAATGGAATCCCCCTTAAAGTTGTCAGTATAATATTAAAATGTACCTATAATCAAACAATTTTGAAAAATGCATACTGTTTTTTTATATAGATTTTACGAGGAATGTCTACTACGAGAAATAGTAGACCCTCAGTACAGCAAACGTCAATTAAAAAGCGACATTATTGAACCTCCTCACATAATTAAAAATATTAAAATTATGAAAAATAAAAAAAACAAAATTTAGTCTTCATAATAACTACAAGTTGTACATAATATACATTTTTTTTTTTATAAATTTATTACTAATTTGTAAACTACTTTGTATAATATTTTTTTTTTAGTTTAGTTGTTAATAAACGGAAATATGCTAAAAAATGAATAATATAATATTGAACAGTTGAACGTAAAAGATGTATTTGTTTAGGTACTGTTAAATTATATTTTACTGTATGTATTATATTTGAATGAGTAATAGTGCAATAACTACAAACTAAGGTATGTTGTGTTACTGTTTTTACAGTCTATATATTGGTGCATATATTTAGGTAAGCAGTAACTTTTCTAAAAAGATAGTTCGAATGGGTACGCGCGGATATTACAAATAATACAGCGGCGTTTACTGTGTGAATTTTATATTGACGGGATACATCATAGTCGAACGTTCATGAAATAATAAACGGCGCTCCCGAGACGCGCTGAATGAGCAGTGCCAGTAGTGCCGCCGACTGCGAATAGTGGGCGTGGCTTAGACGTCGCGCGCTTGCGGATCCCGAAAACACCTAATAGCGCGTTCTCTCGGCCGTTGCATACGTAACACTTTGGGTATCACGTCCTCTTAATCGTTAATGTTAGTTACCCATTATCAAATATTGAATATTAATTATTATTTATTAATTATTACTATTCTTTGAAGTTTAACCAAAGTATACTTTAAGTAAATACTAAATTATGTGTACCTATTACCTATTTAAAATATAAATTTAAAGTTTAAGCCAATTATTTAATGTATACCTATTGTACATATTTTTTGATGGCGTTTTAATGTTGTAATTTGGTTAACAAATTTGAAGTTAATTACTTCTGTCCAATCAGCAATATTATTATGTATACATTATTTATGGAAATCAGATTTCATACTTTGCTGAAAACTTTATTTGTATAATTTATTGGTAAGTTCAATTTAAAATTAATATATTAGAATTTTATTATTTTTTTTTTTTTAAGTGATTTATACATATTATTGACAATAATAACCATGGTTTAAATATTTTAATTTTATTTCAGTGGCAATTAGTAGAGTTTATATAATTAATCAAAAAATACAGTGAACTACATGATAAGGCAGCTCAATTTGACCAACAATTAATGCAAATTACATTGCTTGCTACTGGTATCTAATGACTATAAAAGAATAAAATATTCATGTTTCTTTACATATTATATTTTAATCTTCAAACAAACTAAACAATTTATTATGTAAGTATGAATTTATTTTATGAAATAAATAATTTGATGTTAATCATAATTTTTGCTTATTTTTTAGAAAATTAATTTTGTTTTCTTTCAAATTTCAACTGTAATTAGTAGTACCAACTTTTAATTCAAATATCTATAACAACATTGGATGAACAAATACAATTTGTTATTTTGGTTAGTCACAGCAAAATACATTTCACCTGATAACTTAATAAGTATGAATAAATATTTTTTTTATATATAATATGTAGAATAAATTATTTCTATAAATAATTTAATGTTTTTTTTTTAGTTGCATTCAGATAAAAAAAAAAAAATAAAATAAAATAATATTAAATATTATTATTAAAATATAATTTTAATATGCAATATTAAAAGATTTTTGTTCCATAAAGTATTAATTAAAAATTAACATAATTTCAAAAAAAGTGTAAAAATGAATAATTTTTTAGGACATCCATAGCCCTAAAAATATGTTGTAATCTAGAATACATAATATAAAGTATGTTCACGTTCATTTAATTTTATTAATTTATCTAGGGTAGTGGACATGTTAAGTGTAAATTTTTTATTAGTTATGACCTTACCCAAATCCTGCAAAAATTTGCACTACGGAAATTTGTTCATACTCTAGTAAAATTATTGACAACTAATGTGTTTATTGCCTTTTATTATTTAGTATTGAATTAATGTCCATTATTTGGTCTATTCACACACAAGATAGTTTTGATATAAAATGCAAATTATACATTATACAAAAAATATATCCCAGAATACCTAATATTATAAATGGAAAGTCAGGTAGGCACTATTAACAACTGGCTCTGGGCCTATAGCCTCGCATCAGATTAACAATACAGGACTCACTTCTTTGATGCACAAAACATTGTAATATCAGTCTGATGTAGGTTATTTGTTGTGTCACTTTATTTGTGTAATCAAAATGACTTACTTATTCTATTTTTTTTTTTTAACGAAATGAAAACCTTAAATTATAGGGGCATTGTAAAAATGTATAGCTAAAAAAAAAAAAAAAAAAAAAAAGAAATGTGTGAATAGACCTTTAACTACTTTAGTTTTGGCTCTAAATTCTGAATCCAAGTATATAAATTATACATTTGTATCTGTATTTATGAATTATTTTTCTAAATACATAAAAATTGTTGAATTACTTTGTTTTGAAATGAATAAATGTTTTCTGTTTAATATAATCATTTACTATAGTAATTGAGATACACCATATTGTTTTAAAAAAATATTTATTTTGTAATTTACTTGTAAATCTGATGTATAAATATAAATTCATATGTATTATGTATAGTTAACAAATAATAAACTTAAATAAATTAACAAATTATACAATATTATATCTTCTTCAATATGTATAAAACATAAAGCATTGGGTTTTCCAAATTTATATAATTTTTGTTATCTATATACATGCTTATATTTATATGTATATCTACACATTACTATAAAATATAATTGATTGGATGATGAACATGACATGTTTCACATAGGTAAAAAAGATAAAGGTACCCATCCATTTCCTATATTTATAGTTTTATTGGCTTTTCACATTTTATCTGTTCTCCGTTGAGTTAACATCTCACAGATATTCTTTAAAATACAGACAGTTACTGTTATACATTTTATTTCATATTTTCGTTATCGAAAATAGGTATTGCAATTTGAAAATCGAAAGTTGATAGTGTTTTATCAAATAAGGGAGGAAGTTAAAATTATCAAAATTGTAACAAAGTGTAAAATAGTAAAAATTAGAAAGTTAAAAAAAAAAATTATTTCAAAATTCCTAATACTTCCCGAGATATTAACTGGTTCATGATAAAAAAATCACCCTGTATATGGTCGAATGAAAATTGATGAAAAACAATTAAATGAGGAAGTATTGAAAATAAATAACACAAAAGTTAAAACTCCTTCTCAATTAAAATTAAAAGAATTTGATAACTTTTTATCTAGCTCAGGCGCAAAACGAAGAAACATTATTAATGATACAGCCATATCAAATGAACCATTTGATTTTTCTTCTTCAGTGATTAGTTCTAAATTTAAAGAACCTCCAACTGATCAGCTATTTAAATTTAGTTTATCACCGTCAGTTAAGAAAGGATCTGGTTTATATAAAGATGTAATACCTCATACACAATTAGTGTATTATGATGATCCAAATGAATTAGTTGTTAGATTAAATCTTTTAACATCGTCCCAAAATGCTGGTAATACTGGTGTAAAAAATGAAATCATATCTATTATAGAAGAATTACGTGAGAGGAATATTATAGTTTAATGTCTACATTAGAGGGTTTAGCTAATGAGCTACATCGACCTGCAAGAAAAGTATTTCCAAGACGTAGTATAATAACACGATTTAAAGATGACCTTTGGCAAGCTGATTTAATGGATATGCAATCTCATTCTAAACAAAATCTTGGTTTTAAGTATATTTTAGTTGTTATAGATACATACACGAAATATGTATGGGTAGAATCATTGAAAAATAAAACAGGAAAAGAATGTACAAAAGGTATGTTTAATATATTAAAACAAGCTAATCCAAAATTATTACAAACAGATAATGGTACAATTTTATAATAATCAATTTCAACAGTTAATGAAAAAAAATAAAATTAGACATTATAGTACGTATAGCGTTATCAAGTGTTCAATTGGAGAACGTGTTATACAAACTCTAAAAAATAATATATACAAACATTTTACTGCAACAGGTACATGGAATTGGTTATAACAAAATATCAAAAATTATTTATAATTATAATCATACAAAACATAGATCAATTAAATGCACACCATATGAAGCTAGAATAAATACAAGTAAAATCAAATCAAATATACAAACAAATAAAACATTATATAAACCAAAATTTAAAATTAATGATAAAGTAAGAATATCAAAATATAAGCATATATTTAGTAAAGGATATACACCGAATTGGACAACAGAAATTTTCACAGTTTCAAAAGTTTTACATACAGAACCAATAACTTATCAGCTAAAGGATGGGTCAAACAATATAATTCTAGGTGGTTTTATGAGCAAGAAATTAAATTGACTGATTTTCCGAACACATTTCTAATTGAACGTATTATAAAAAAAGTTAAAGATAAAATGCTTGTTAAATGGATGGGTTTTGATTCCAGTCATAATTCATGGATATTATCGAAAGATATTATTAAATAATTTTTTTTTTTTTATATATATTTTACCTTTTAATAAAAATAAAAAAAAAACAGTATTAAATTAAATTATTTTAGTTATTCATATAATGTTTTCCTTTCACTTTTAACGACACCTACTGATGATAATAATTTAAATTTTAGAAATAATTATTATCACTAGATAGCGTGGAAAAAACACCTACTGATGATAATAATTTAAATTTAGAAATACTTAATATCGATTTTCTTAAACATAGTGAATATTAGAATAATTATTTTTTTTAATTTATAATGTTCGTATGCTAGTGAATTAATCCCATCGTTTGTTATAAAACGTTTATCATCGTTACCACTTAGTACAAGCTTATTCATTGTTTTAAAATGAACAACATGTTTATTCGATTGAATAAAATTCATGTTTCTACAAGTTTGTTTATTATCAAGAGAGATATGGTTTATGCACGCATTTAATACTTCTATATAATTTTTAAAATACATATGTTGATTAATTACATATTTTTTTACACCTTTAGCTTTTTTAACCTCATCGTTGTTTTCAGTCTTGTAAGCATATAATTTCGGTCTTAATGAAACAAATTCTTTTAAAATTTTTCCTCCCATTTCATCTTTAAAATAACTAGGTTGATTTTTATGATTTTCGCTAAAACAATAATGATCTTTTGAATAGTTTGATGTATCAAAATACGGAAATAAATCATATCTAATATCATCAAAAAAATTAAATTTTCGAATATTATATATCAAACAATCTGTATCCGAGTACAATAATCGTATTTTATTATTATATTTATTTTTCATTACATTATAATGAAAATCATACATAAATGTTTTCGAGACATCTAAAACTGCAGACCCTACATAAATTGCTTTATCGAATTTGATAGTTTCCTTATGTTGGTGAATAGCCATAAGATTTTCAGAGTATATAGTTCTATCTTTAAAAGTATTTTTCATCATCAATTTATTTGCTTGTTTATCTGATGTAACCAGTTTTAAAGAAACTCTAGTTCGAACATTCTCCATACATTTACCAAAAACGCTATTAATTAATAACTTCCAAAAATCTTTTTCAAATCTATTTTTAGCTGCTCTCCTCATTCTCGTACATAGTACGATATATGAGGCCATCCATTTACTCTGTAAAAATTTGATTGCTCGATGAATTTTTACTAATTTAAGACCATTAGCAATTGCTTGTTTTAAATTTGTATAGTGTAATATATATTTTTTTTTTGATGATAAAGTAGTTAATAATTTTTTATCTTTTGAATTTGGAGGACATTCGTTTAAAGGTAAAAACGGGAAATCATTATGTTTTTCATGTAAATATTCAGGATAATCAATATCAACTTCTAATATATATACGACTTTTGAATCATCAGGAATTTTAGTAACATCTATGTTCAAGTCATCAACCCATTCGAAATCTTTGAAAGGTAGCTCAGTTAACATCGATTTTACATATAAATTTACACAATCAAGATATGTAATCCATGAAATTGATTTATTAGGATTATAGTTCAAACCTTTAATGTTTGGTATGTTTGCTTTAGCATATCTTTTAACTGATTGACAGATACCCTCTCTGATTGAGGATTCAAAATATAAAAGCATGTTATAATCAGTCAATTTTTCTAATTTAACCTTAGTATATTTAAGCATACAATCGAAATCAAATCCTGGAGCAGTCATATAATGAGCAGGATCTAGACTAAAAGTAGATAAACATAAATCTCTAAAATTTTCGAACACATCCGTTAGTATGGTGACATCAGTTTTCAAATAAAGATCACTATACTCACCCAAAGTTTTAATATTAAATACTTTCCAAATTTTTTTAGCATGAGAATAATCATTATTATTAATTTCTTCATTTTTTAAAGAGTTATAAAATGCAGATTTTGAAGGTAATCGAGTTTCGTTTAATTTACTCCAACTATCATATACTCATAAGGGAAAACCCCTTTTCGTGTGACTAAATCAAATGTTTTATTAGAAAATAATTTTAAAGTTTCTTTAAGCCTTGATTTATCTTCAAGTAAATTTTTTGCAAGCTCGCTTAATGAGGAGGCCATAAAACGGAATGTATCAACGAATTTTATACTAAATCTCGGAGCAACCTCTTTACTAAAAGATATATATTTTTCTACAGAATTTGGAATAACATGTATATTCTTATCATCAAAACCAAATTCTCGAATTATAAAGTGACTATCGTATGATAAGTTATGAAAAAAAATTGGAACAAATGATGGGTTGGTTATTTCAAAATTACATTTAAAACAAATACATTGTCTATATTTACCAGTAATATGACAGTGATCTCTAACTTTATATAATTCATTTTCTTCAAAATATAAACATATTTTACAAACCTTTGCTATTTGAAATTCTTTTTCCTCCTTTTCAGTCAACGTAATCATTGGTACATTAATTTGATAAATATCATTTATTTTTTTTGAAATATCAATCATATTTTCCATAAAATTTTTTGCCGCATCAATACCTCTATAAATTATTATGTTTGTTGGAATTTTAAACTGTTGCATTAACTTTTCTGTGATAATATTATAGTCAACTTTTACATAAAATGCATAACTCATAATTTCATGTAAATGTGTGATATAAGTTTTACTAGTTTTAGTGAATTCATTTGTCTGTTTAGGTTTTAAAATACATTCAAAGTCAGCATAAATAACAAATGATATTCTAGAAGTTTTTTTAAACTTTTAAAAAATATGAATTTATTTTCTTTTCCTTCTTCAAACATTATCGGTCTTCCTAATTTATTCTTACTACACATTTTTTTATGTTCAGTTAATCCTGTTTCACCCCAAAGTTTACTTTTACATGGTTTATTTCCAAAAGTTTTAAAACACCTCTTACAAATAATTAATTTAGAATAATTTTTAGTTTTCTGACTTCTAATAAATCTTGAAAAATCTTTAATATAACAATAATGTGATGTTTTATGATTATTGACAAAAAATAGATCAAAATGATTTTTTTCTTCTTAATTATTTATAAATAGAGGGAAAATAGTACCTTTATTATTTAAACTATAAACATTAACTGAAACATTATTTAAACGTTCAAATTTTTTAATTTGATTTATTGGTGTTGGGAAATCAATACATTTAAAATCTAACCCATTCTTTTTTTCAAGAAAATCAAAATATTTTTGGTTAAATCGTGATTTATTAGAACGCTTATCATATTTGGTTAGTATAGAATATTTAAAACAGTATTTATCTTTATTTTTAACGTTTATAATAGCCTTTTTTTCTCTTATAAATTTAGGTAAATCTGCACCTCCTTTTAATGGATTTACTAAATTGATTCTCAACTGTAACCCATCTATTGAAACAAGTGTCCATCCTGAACTTTTAGCAATAAATTCAGATTCTTCAGCTAATATTTTATCAAACTTTGTGTTTAACAAACTAGCGAAATCGGATGAATTACATGCTAAAACATTCGAAGTTTTAAAAGCCACATCTTGTTTATCATGTGTTATAGTACGTATGTAAGTAGCGTCAACGTGTAAATTAAATTTGATCGACGTTTTAATACACGATTGTCTTAACTTTAAAATTTACTCATGTAAAATATAGTTAAAAAATAATTTGTAATCTATATAATTTTCACAGTTCTTAATTATGAAAGTTTTTGAACCTTTTCTAAATCTTTCTATTTCAATAAGTCCACTTCCAATCGTGTTCATACGCTGTTTTTTTGTTATTATATTTCTGTTCATAATGAGACTGAAATAATAAAAAACACATTCAATTTATATATATATAAATGTATGTTTTTTTTTGTTTTACATTTTTAAAAAAAATAATAATAATAAAATTCTTAAATAAACAATGAGTACTTAGTTTTTTTAAAAAAAAATCATTTTAGATTCAAACAAAAAGATTCTGTTAATAAATTTAGATCATCCAATAATGTACAATAATCGCTATGCAGATGATATTATGATAAGCTAACGTCTGTTTTCGAAATCTAACATAACCATACAAATCATAATATTTATTAACAAGTAATATTTCATTTCTCAAATTTATTATATTCTCTTTTAAGATTTTTATTTTTTATATCTTGTAAAAGTGTTTTAGCCAAGTATTTTTCATATCTTAATATTTTAATTTTTCTTTTGATTAAAATTATAGTTTTTCTTTGTTCATGTTTACTTTGTACTTCCTTCTCATCATTATCATCGATTTCTTTATCCAATCGATGAATTTCAATTAAGATATGGTTAAGTAAATCCATTTTCTAAAAAAAAAACATTTTTTTTTTTTTTATGTTTTGGAAAAGCTATTATGAACAAAGTAATACTTCTATATAAGTAGGTGTATAAAAAAAAAAGAAAAAATGGAAAATAGATTAAAGAAATAATATAAATTAGGTTAAAAAAAAATAGATTTATTTAAACAAATTTATTTATTAAATCTTCTAGTTGATTATTCAAAATTGAGGAACGATAACGTATACGTCTATTACATTTTTCACCAATATAATATGAAAAATTATAGTCATCTAAAACGTTTCTTTTTTCATTTCTTAACCTATCTATTTCAACTAGATCTATTATTTTTTTTTTATATAAATTATTAATTTTTTTATTTAAAGCTCTTATGTCAATTTTTTTTCTTTCTTCATCTTGATCAACACTCTTTTGGTTTTCTAAAACTTTCAAATGTAATTTTTCAATCAAAGATCGGAGGTATACGATTTGAGGAGATTCCATTTTATAATTCTGAAATTATAGGTAAATATTTATTCGTTTATTTTTTATTTTAAGTATAAAAAAGGTAATGTAAAAACTATATCTCATTTACACCACATCTAAAAAAAATAATTGTACCAATTTTCAAGTTTATAATTCCCACCAAATAAAATTTAAAAAGGGGCATTATCTAATCTGTACTTACCAAAATTATAATTTGTAACATTGTTCACATTATTAAAATTATAATTATAATAAAATGTATATATATAATATATATATAAGTAAATTTTGTTTAGCAATAATTCATAAAATAATAAAATCAATCATACTTTAATTATAAATAAGTAAAACAAACTCTCTCTATATATATATATATATATTAAATAAGTAAATTCTTGTTAAGTATATTATACTATTTTTTTAAAAAAAATAAAACATAATTTATAACTATTTATATCAACTAAACTCTGTAAGAAAAAGCTATAACTATTTTTTGTTTATATATATATATATACCACAGAATATATTCCGTGTATATACCGTACATTTACTATAACTAAGCTGATTATAACAAAAAATAATAATAACTATAATTAAGTGTATAAGACGTAACAACACAAAATATTGTTTACGATGTATCTGTGTATATGTGGTTTGGAAAAAAATGTGAAGATATAAAATTATACATATTATTATTATAATAAATGACATACTTTTAAATGTTGTACTACACACTAATCTTTTTGAACTATTCAAAATGTTTCGTACTATACTCAATTTTAGGGCTGGTACAAATTACATATTTCATTTCGTTTTTTAACGTGGTGTAAAAAAAAAAAAAAACTAAAATTAATTTATTTATGTAACGCAAATACATGTTATATTTTTGATACAAATTACATATGTATTTAAATGAACCTATTTGTGGTGCAAATTATGTAAAATACCATTATTAAATGGAATCATTTTTTATAGTGGAAAATTATAATAGTAAATATTTAATTTAAAGCTAGTTAATAGTAGTAAAGTAATAGTACTTACATTTCTGTTAGCGTGGAGATGCTTGAAAAAAAATATACTGGCTTCTAGTTGTACTAGTTGTAGTGAACCGGTCTTGGTGAAGATGGTTCAGCACGATTTAACGACGAAGTCCACTTTGTCGTATGTGTAAGAAGTTTGAATTTAAAGTTATTTATTCACTGAGTATAATAAAAGCAAGCTCGATGTATTGTTAAGTATAGAACAATGTCATCGGTCTATGCGTGAGTGAGGCTTAACTTTGTCTAATTCTTAATACTACCACAACCCATTTTATATTAAACTATTTGGGAGTAGTCCCCCAAAAATATACGTACGTGTCATGGTAAACAGGAAATTCGACTATACGTTCTATTTCATATTTTACTATAACCAATTATTTAAATACATATTTTTTTAATCTTTAAAATATATATATATATATATAAACGATTATTAAAACTATGTTCGTAATCCAATTATTTAATACCTATATTAATATCATTATTCTAAATCTAACCAACTAATAATATGCCGGATTTCTAGATAGTGTTTCTCTACTGAACTAGCTGTATGTCTAATTCTTAATACTACCACAACAACGCTTTTATACTAAACTATTTGGGCGGCGTAGTCTCCAAAATATACGTACGTTTCTATTTCATGTTTACTATAACCAATTATTTAATTTTAATCTTACCTTGCTAAATTTACGTACCTTGCTAAATTGTATATAACCTTTCAAATCTGACATTGAAATGTAGAAGTCAATTACATACTTTTAGATACAAATCGCACTTGTTATTACATTCTATTTTTTCGAATTGAAAAGACGTACCTTTCAAATTTTATTCTAGTTAGTGTTTTAGCTGAACTGATTATTTTAGACTTAAGAAGAGGAGTAGAAGTGGTTACATATATAAGAGACTCATCGATACAGTATATTCAGAATACTTCAACAGATTTTACAATCTAGACTTTTTTTTAATAAAATTAATTTAATTTTGAAAAAATGTCCTGCTACTCATTTAAAAGCGATGACGAGGAGTCGGTTGTATTTTCCGAAATAAGTAAAAAAAAACATTTTTTTTTTATTTTTTTATCATAATATAATATATAATTATTTTAATTAAAGACATTTTTTTTTTTTTTTTTTTTTTTTTTTAAATTATTAAATATTTTATGAAAAATTGATTTTGTAAACCGTCATCAGCTTATCGTCTATTTTAATTATAGGATAATATTGCAACAAACTCAAAAAAAAGGTACATCGAAAGGTTAGCTGTAAAACCGGAGAAGAAACCGGTATCGAAAAAGACGAAAAAGGTGAGTTATATAAATTTATGACATATTACGAAAAAGTAAAAAAATATAATTTAATTATTGTTTTATAGAGCACTGCTATTTGTTATACAGACAAAATATAGATTTAATAACAGATCCAACTATACCAATCGATGCAGAGAACACCTTGAATATAAAAAAGGATGATTGTTCATTAACGGTTAAGACACCTGTAGACAATACGGCTGTAGATTACTGACTATAGCACATTATAAATGTGCTAAAATTGATAAAGTTGCTCTGCAAGATAGGTAATAATAATAATAATTATATATATATATTTAAACTAAAGTGAAATATTTATAATAAAATTTAATTTAACCTAACCTAACTTTTTTAGATGGAAGCATGCTGAATTCTCACTCAAAATATCTTTAACAGGACAGCATCCGGATGATTTAACTACAGCCAAAGAAATGGTGACGCTCATTCAATCTGTTTTCGACAAAATGATGCGACATCCCGCCAAGAAGCTTCTCAGACACAAACCAAAAAAAATAAACTTATAAAATGTATGTAATAGGATATGGTGTTGGATTAATTTTATATAATAAAAAAATAATAATAATAATTCATTTATAGGTTAAAATAAAAATAAAAATAAAAATATTGAAAGTTAGTATACAAGTGGTATTAATTTCACATTTTTTTTTTTTTTTTTTTTTTTAACAAGAACGATAAATTAAAATAAATTAAGAAACTTTTTTTTATATTACATCACTAAATCTTGTAATATCATGTTCGACAATGAATTAAAATGAAATTGTAATAACTCGTACATAAATGAACAATCTTCACTTTGTATATTACTGTAGCTGAAATCATAATTTTGAATATATTGATTTGTAAATTCGTTTCGTTGACAAGATGATGGTAACCCATTTACGTCAGACTTAATTAACGTATAAGCTGTATCAAACGTTTTTTGGTATGATTCCAATTTTTTCTGTTTTTCAACAATATACAAGTCAATACAATGTTGTAATTGTTTCAAACGATGAAGATCAATATGAGATAATGTTATATAATTATCATTAGAATATAAAACTATAGTTGATTGGTTTACATTAACAGAGTAGAAAAAATTATCAGCTATCTTAACACGTTTACAACGAGTATGCAAATTTTCGATAATTGTATTAAAATTGTTTTCGCACATTAACTTACACCACTGATCAAGATCTAACGTTACAACTTTTTTAGTTAATTTACATTGTAATAATATAATAATTGAAATTTGCTTATTAACTAGAAGTCCAACGGTTACACTTTTCTTACTAGAAGGACGAATATCGAACACAGATTTTGATACAACGATTGATGGATTCATATTGATAAAATAAAAAAAACAGTAAACAGTATTTTTTTTTCTAGAAATATGAATATGATCACTAGACAGCTTAGCTCAAACTAACAAGTTTTGTTTATCCATACATGTTATATACTAAACAAATGTAAGGTTAAAAAATAAAAAAAATAAAAAAAAATGTGAACGTATAGTGTCTAGTTGGATAAACAGTAAAGAGTTATTATACTTACATTTTTTAAAAATCATTAACATATTAAATTTAAATTAGACGCGTTATCCCACTAGGCTATACGTTCACGAGGTATTAAATAAGTTATTAACACATTTAAGTTTATTAAATTCAGATTTTTTTTTTATTGAAATATAGAAAGTTAAATGAACTAAACAACAGTATCATATGACCTTGATCCAAAATCACAATCACAAATATCGATAATCTTACCATATTTTTTTACTACATTTTCAACAAACTGATTTCCTTTTGATAATAATACAAAAACACATTTCGGATTCCATCTTGAATGTTCAATCCATGGATTATCTTCTTTTTCCAACGATGCAATATAATACCGCAGCAAAAACATTCAACAATATCTTTTTTCCCTGAATATATAAAACCGCTTTCAGCTAATGAGTATTTATCTTGAGATGAAGTCAACGGAAATAAATTGAATGTTTTCAATCTTGATATAAATGTAGTGAATTCTGGATATGTAGGATATGCATTGTTTCGTACTAACGAAACAAGTGAACAAAACTGTTGTTAATTTGTTGAAAATTCATTTTTTATAAAAAAAAAATAAAAAAAACTTAAATGAATTAAACTTGATTAAAACTAACAGAACCTGATTGAACGATGGTTGAATATTAACTGAACTGTCTGAACTGAAATGAATTCAATAAAACGACTTTTATCTATAATTTATTAAAAAAAATGAAATTACAGTGTAACCTGAATGTTTAACTTACAAGGGAAATAAATAGTGTTGAAGTGTGTATACACTGTTTAAACTTTATGTGTAACAGGGGAAAAAATAATTGGTTAAAGGCGGAAACTATACCTTAAATTTTAAAAATCTCCATAGTCAAAAGTGCGCAGAACATACATTATGGTTTTTGGGAATCAGTGTTTTTTACTGGTACAGCGGAGAAAAAAAAAGTTTGAGGGGAAAAATCCCCCTTAAAAATTTGCAATCTCCGCAGTCAAAAGTGCGCAGAACATACAAATGTATACTACTATCGTTGTCGTCAACATTTAATTATAGTACATTGGAAATACTCTTTATCATATTCAAAGTTTCCTGGCTAAATCTCAAATTAATACCATTAATCATTTGGTCTAATGTTGCATTATAAACTGTAATCTTCATTTCTTCCTCTTTAGTATCCATGAAATGTTGGGTATTAGAAAAACAATCAACTTTACTTGAAACTTTTCTTTTATTAACTGGTGGTATTATAATTTGATTTTCTTCACATAATTTAAATACTTTTTTGTAAATATTATTGAAATTAGATTCAGTATTTCTCATAGTTTTCAGTGTCTTTTTCAATGATTCAACTAACTGAACTGCTGTTAATAAATTAATATCAGATTTTTGCAAATATGAACTCACTTTTAATATTGAACATAATATAGGCTCCAGCATTTCCAACGCAAAAACAAACTCGAAATTTTTCATTTGGTAAATAATCCCCAAACCTTTAGCACGAATGCTTGTCTAGTGGATTCTGAAATTTCATTAATGGCAATAAATAGAGCTGAGTAATTTACTTTGACCGCACTAACGGCTTCGTAGTGACAAGCCCATCGTGTTGTAGAAGCTGACTTCAACGTTTTTAATTTTATGTTAACTGAATTGGCAATTTTCTCCAATACTGCATGTCTAACGCAGCTGCCTTCAATAAAATTATAAATGAGCTGGATATTTCCAAAAAAATCAAACGTTCGATTATTTCTTCCAACAGAATCGACTAGAACGAGGTTCAATTAATGCCCATAGCAATGAACAAAAAATGCGTTTGAGTTTTTCTCTTTGAATTTTGCTTGTACTCCGTTTGTACACCACCCTGACATAGTTGACGCTCCATCGAAACAAACGGAAACTATATTTTCCCATTTAATACTATATTCTTGAATAATATCATGTAATGAACTAAAAATACTTTGTGCATCTACTGATGTTATTCGTTTTAAACAAATAAATTGTTCTACAGTACAATTTGTATGTTTGTTAAAATAACGTATTACAATAGACAATTGCTCGTGGTGGCCTATGTCACTGGTCTCGTCTGCTATCAAAGATACTTTTTCATTAAGTATCTTTTAATTGCCTTTTGATAACCTGGTTAATAGATGAAATTAGATCGTTCTGTATATGATTGCTTGTATATAATGCATTTTTTGGTCCTGATAAAAAATGTTCATTAAAAATTGGATCATATTTACGCAAGAGACATACTATATCTAAGAATAAACCTTTATGAACATCATTTTTACTTTCTGTATGTCCTCGGAATGGCTTACCACCAATACCTAAACAAACAGTGATATCAATTAATCGTCTCATAATCTCTTTATTTTTTTGTCGAGTTAATTCCTTCACACTGTCAATATTTTTTCTCTGGTCATCTATAACTTCATCAATAGGCTTTGAATTTAAAAAAATTGTCAGTGATGTTGAACTATTTAAATGATTTTTGGATTTTTCATGTGCACTAAATTTGGAGGTAGAGGCTTTCCAATTTTTAAATCCGATTTTTGAATATACCAATTCTGATTGTCCAATATTAAGTCCCGTTTATCCCCTAAACATCCGACAAGGGAAGCAAAACGCTAAATCATCCTTTGAGCTATACTCTAACCAAGTAAACTGTTGGTACTATGACTTCTGAAAACTACGTTTTACGCCACTAAAACTGGTTCTCGGAAAAATGTTCAATACAGGTTAAAATGGGCCTTTTAAAAGTCTTAGTCTAAATTCAATCTGATTTTTAGGAATAGAATTTTCAGGATCTTCAGTATGTATATCAGGGACCATTTTATTATGACCTATGGGCAATAGGTATAAATGAGATTTAATCTTTAAAAAATTGTACTTATATGTAACAAATAAATAATAATAATACAAAAAATTTACAAAACTAAACATTTAATATTGATTATCTGACAACAAGACAAAGCTAACAAAAAATATCTATTAAGCAACTAAACAAAAAAAAAACATATAACTATTAACTACATAACAAAAAAAAAATCTAGCTTATTACAAGCACCATTGTCCATTAACTTTACTTACATATTTGAAACATTTATAAAATTCTATACTTACCTAAGTTTTTAGGAATGTTTGATCAAAAAGTATATAGTGAACATTTCTATATTATAATTATATATTAGTAAGACACATTGCTTATAATGTAATAAAATAAATAACATAAAAAATTAAACCCAAACAGTCAACACAACACATTTATTTAAATAATGCACACAATTTTAAAATCTAAAACAAATACCTAATGAATCATTGGAATTGTTCATCAGTGATGAAATTCCCTCAGGCATTGGGTATTCTGAATGTTTTGATATATTGTCCTCATGCAATGGATCTGGTAGATCATCTGGATTTGGAACAGCTTTGTCTGATACAAGCATAAATAAATGTAATTTAGTAAGGATCTAATGAGTTATGGCTAATGTAAAATTGTATGTACCTATTGTACCTATCCAGAACTTAAATAAAAAAACTAATGAGTGTTCTTGTAACAAATTAAAAACTTAATAATTTACAAAACTATATTATTATATAATATAATTTATATTAAGTAGGTATTTATAATATACCATATTATAGCATTACCTATATATATTTTAAAATGTTACTAATTATTATTAGCTGACATAAAAGCCATTCAATAATAATAAATAATTTATAAACTTACCAACAAAAAATTTTCTAATGTCCATGTTTCACAATTTGACAAACACCAAAAACGACTTATAATTTTTTATTCTACTCAGATATTCAGAAAATATTAATACAACGGTCTTGGATTAAAACTATCAAAAAGTCACGTTATCGTAATTAAAAACAAATGAACATTAAAATTGATAATAAAATATATTGGCGCGATTTCGGCTTGATTTGTAGATTACCGCCACGGTATAAACATCCGTGATTGCCGCGTATCTATTAACACACATTATCAACGCTGTATCGCTTGTGGTTTTAACAAAGTTGGACTTTTGACAACACAAAATTATCGTGAACCCACAGATATATATATACTAAACTAGATAGCCGACTATGTACTTGGCTATGCAACCAAATATGAATCCTGCTGCCATATGCAGTTTGGGCAATGTTTACAAATTTATGTTATCATTCCTCATGATAAAACTAATAAATAAAATAGAAAAAATGCCGCCAAACTTCAAATATTTTAAAATATTTTAATCTTTAACGTTTTGTTAATCCATTCAGCCGTCGTGTCGTGTTTTTTTTTAGAGAACATGAGTTTTATATAATATTATATATTAGAATATTTTTATACTTATATATTTTTTTGATTGATTCACATTATGGTGTGCTCCTGTAGTCCTGTAGTGTGCATCTGTGTACAAATCGATCAAACCCAGGATCTCGAAAAGTTCACTTTTTCTCGTAAGTAATTGTTAAATATTTTATAGAATAGTAATTTTGTTAATTTAATGTATAATATGATGTACAAAATATATAGGTATGTATAATGTATTATTTCTTTAATGTAAACTAGTAATGTAAGTTACTAAGGTATGTAAGTTAAATTTTTTGAAATTATTTAAAATTTTATTTTAAGTTAGTGACTGAAAACAAATTAAATCAATAAATATCTATTTAGTGTATTTTTTGTAAATAGATTCCCTCTGAAAAATATTGAAAAAACACAGCAATGGGTTAATGCAGTTGGCCGCAAAGGGTTTATTCCAACCAAACACAGTAAAATATGTAGTGATCATTTCCATCAAAATGATTTTGAAAAAAATATTGGTGGTAGTTATTTATTAAAACTCAAAGTAACAGCCATCCCTTCAATTTTCCCAAATTATTCAGAGATTATTTCAAAAGCTAATGTCCTCACTTATAAGTTTTCTCAAGACCACCTTGAACTTTTATTTGGTCTAATCAGACAAAGAGGTGGCTCAAATAATAATCCTAATGTAGTGCAGCTAAAAACTGCTATTAAACAAATTTTAATAAAAAATGCATTAAAATTGAAGAATAATGGCAATTGTAATACATTTGATGACCATGCTATGTGTAGTATTTTTGATTTCAAATGGAAGAAGAATGTACAATTTAATGATGACCATCTATCAATTGAGCCTGATCAAGATATTTTAAATAGAATACACTTATTAACAATATAAGCCTTCTTTGCAGAGTGCTAAGGAAAATATTTTGTACTACATATTAGGATATATTATTTTAAAAATAGTGAAAAAAATTGATTGTGATTCTTGTAAAACAAATCTTTTTAAAGAAACATCAGACCATAATTATCATAATTCATCAACATATGGTAAATTTGTTAATTTAAGACAAAATGGTGGCTTAATTTTAGGATCTGAGAGTTCATTTAAAATAATAATGGAGGCTGAAAAAATTCTTTTAAATTTAACAAACCTTAATGTACCTGATTTAAATAAAAAAATAATGTATCAATGTAAAAATAAATTATCCCTTGATCATAATATTTTTAGTAAGTTAAATTGTAACGGTAGTATTTTGGAACGACCACATAAAATGATTTTGATAACTCTTTTAGTTAAAAGATATTTAAGCATAAGACTTAAATCTTTTAGTAAACAACATTCTGCATTTATTAATACAACTAGAAACAGACATAAGTTAAATACATTAGTTTTATTCACAAATCATTAACTCAATCGTTACCTAGATTTGTCTTATGTATTTAGGTGTGTAATTAAATTTATATTATATACCAATGTTTGGACTTAATAGTTAATTTTAAGTATTTTATTAAAAAAAGTTAAATCCATTTTCTTTAATTGTTTTTTTTATTTTTATTATATATTTATTATTATTATTATATTTATTATATTTTTATTATAAGTTAAGTTGACACTTTATAATTTGTATACAGCATGTATAATTTAATATATTTCCTATAATTATACTGAAATAAGTTTTAAAGCATTGGCAACAATAAAAAGATTTTTAACCTAACCTTGTATTTCTTTAATGAGTATTGTCTTACAGACTGTATTATTGTTAATCCTAGCAGTGACATAAATGAAATTTGATTTTTTTGTGTTGCAAAACAATATTTAATTTATATGTACCTGCTTAATAAACAATTTCCACATTTCACAAATTTACGTTACTGAATAATAGTACTTGAGTATTATGAAATATTAGTATTAGAAAAATACACGCCATTTAATCATTACGCATTTTGCATTATTTATTATTTTATTGCATTAAAATACCTAGCTAAATTTTTAATTTCTAACTATCTTAGATTAATTCCATCATCAATGTTAGTATTCGTTTTAGTTACTATCAGTTTATCACATACCATTATATTGATAATATATTGTAAACATTGCCCAACCTACACATGGCGGCTGACTTCATTTATTAAAAGTAGTCGGCTACTCGGCTATCTAGTTTAGTATATATATCTGTGCGTGCACCATATACTCAATGCTTAAAATATATTCATTGTAATATAAAATTAAATTATAATGTTTTTTTTTTTTAAACTATATTTGGGAGATAAAATTTAGCCCGCAGGAGGGGCAGCTGCCCACCCTGCCCCCCTCGAAGGCACGCCTATGAATTGAGTAGGTAGATATACTGCAACGTTATACAATATATATATATATTTATGTAGTGGTAAGACATAATGTACCTAATTAAAAAAAAATATATAAAAAAATAAAAAATTCCAATGTATGGTACTACAGCACTAATAAACATTATATAGGTATACAATATAATTTAGTTGTACAAAACATATGAAAATATATAATAAAAAAGTGTAAGTGAATTTATATAATATAAAAATGAAAAAAAATACGTGTTGTATGCGACTTAATGAATGTTTTACGGTGCGTAAAAAACAATTTTTATATACAATAAACATTTAAAATTATTTAACAGAGTAGACATACAACGATATATAACATAAATAGGTAAATGCAATGTGTACGAGATAATGAAATTTTGAATTTGAAAAACATTTAAAACCATTTGTTATATGTGTTTTTATTATAAAAAATGTTCACAATATTAATAAGTGGGAAATGTTAAAAATATTTATTATTATTATTATTATTACACTTATATATTATTTTTTTTTTTTTTTTTTGCTGAATAATAGTTCGTTCACTAAGAAAAGAGTGCGCCTCGGTCACCGCTTTTATACTCCATGGCCCGCCGCTGTCGTTATCGAAAACCGACGGTTCTCCAACGCCGCCATGGCGCCGTCTCGATTATGCGTTTTCGATTTCCGCTCGATTATTATGCGGTTTTTCGAAAAATTTTCGCTTTTTTTTACGATTTTCATAATTTCCCGAACGTTTTCCGTTCCGTTCCGTGCGTTTTGGAGTCTTCCAAGTACGACGACGTTTTCCTTCGATTTTTTTTTTATTCGACTGCTTTTTCCGATCTGTCTGATAATTTGTATATTATAATACAAAATTATGTTGTTTTATATTCAACCGTTGGTTGTTTTTTTTGCTGTGTGTTTCTAGACGACATTTCACCAAACAATACAATGTTCGTGTACATGATTATAATATGTTATAAAAATACCTATAGATATGAGTATTTCAACTGTACGTTGCTTTGAGAAACGTTAACGGCTTATTTTGTAGATTTATTATTAAATACGTTAAATAGATGTATGATTAAGGTATTTAAGTAGGTAGTGTTACAGATATACATTAAATAGATAATTAATAAGAATAATTAAGCTTTATTACACACAAATTATACAAATTAAAACTGAGCTGAACGAAAAGTTCGTCGCAGCACAGAAACGGTTTAAGTGCTCGAGATTCGGCACCAGCATTCAGCTCAAACTGTAGTCGGTAGGATAAGGCGTTAGTTCCCCGTGGAAGGTGATAGGAGGTAGCGGGTTCGATTCGCCCTCTCTGGCTGTACCTTTGGCGCATTTTTACGGCGGCGCTCTAATGAACGTGGCCGCCCGTGTCCAACGATTTTTTGCATTTTTTTTCGAGTTAGTTTTTGATATTTTAATTTTAATTTTGAAAATTAAAGCTATTGCTTTCTCTTATACGATAAATACATACGTCTACGATTTATTTCAATACCATATTATTACGATTATTATAAGTATATATACATATAAAGTGTAGACGTGTAGTGCTACAACGCGTTTAGGGAGTACATTTTGAATTTATATGTTTTATAAATTAAAATATTTATCTATTACTTAATACTTAAAAAAATAATATATGTTTTATAGTTTCTTACACTTAAATATCAAAAACAACATCTGAACTTTGACATTAGGAGGTATGAAAATTATGGATTTAACTTTCGGACATCGATTTACATCATATTATGATGACTGATAGCTAGACATTCAATTACCATTTTCACTAAATAAATTTTATTATATAAAAAAAAAAATCAGGCATGCTACGGGACACGGTATGAGATTGTTCATATACATATATATTATATATATTGGTATCATAACCTACTATTCACATATTTTCCGCGATCCGACGCAGTAGGATTGCCTACGTGGTGGGTGGGTTTAATGGCGTTTAATTCGATTTTTCCCAATGATAACTGACAACTCGACTTGAATGCTCAAAATATGTTATTCGACTTTATACTTATTATCCTACAATACAACATTAGACTTTCGACGTCGGAGGCGCAGGCGGATTGTATTGTCAGATATAGATTTAGGATACAAATTTAGTTACGTGATGTGATGATTGATAGCTAGACACTCAACTACCATTTTCGCTAAATACATTTTTTTATATACAAAAAGACAGCAGGGGCGTCCTTGTGGGGGGGGGGGGCGAAAGGGGCGATCGCCCCCCCCCGTAAGGTGACTGACTTGCATAGTAATTATTAGTAAATTTTATAATTTATATTAAATTATTTGACATTTATTTTTTCATATTAAATTATAATATAATATGAAATTTCACAATATTATCTTGTTATCAAAACACGTATTCGCGATCATAAAATTTATATCACGAACTAATATATTATCGCCACAAACAGCTGATCCAGCGTATTGATTTATATTGGTTATGATCAGTCCTGTTGTGCCACAACTACTCCAAGGTTTATAGATACTAGTATCTATAAACCTCGCAACTACTCCACATGGCCATGATAACTGATAAGTGGAGTCAACTGATAAGTGTTATAGATTTAAATATTCAGTTCAAATGGCTTGTATATTCACAAAAAAAAGGTGGTGTTTTTTGCAATTATTGTGTTTTTTTTGCAAATAAAGGAGGAAAAGATAAAAATGTAACTTTGAAAAGTCTGGTTACTGTACCTTTAAATAAATATGCCAAAATATTGGGTGAAACGGGAGATTTGAGCAAACACAGTAAATGCTTATACCACATAAATGCAACACAAACAGCCAATGATTTTTTAACTTGCTACAAAAATCCGGCAAAAGAAATTATTAATGTAATTAATAACACTAGATTGAACCAGGTTATTGAAAATCGAGCCAGATTAAAACCGATTGTTGAATCAGTGATTTTTCTTGGACGTCAAAACATACCTTTACGTGGCCATCGTGACCAAGGCAGCTTGATAGGTAATGAGCATACTGAAAATAGTTTATCCGTAGTAAATGAAGGCAATTTCCGTGAGCTATTAAGGTTTCGAATTCTATCAGGAGATACTGTTTTGAAGAATCATTTGGAAACAACTAGTGCAAAGGCAACATACATCTCACACACATCACAGGAAGAAATTATACTGGCTGCAAAGAAGAAATTTTATTTTAAATTATGGAAAATATTAGAGAAAGCCAATATTTTTCAATAATATTTGATGAAACGACAGATATATCACACATTTCTCAAATGAGCTTAAGTTTAAGAAATATTGACAAAGAAAATAAAGTTCATGAACGGTTTATTGGCTTCATTAACTGTCATAACTATGTGTATGACAAAGAACCTTGTACAAATATAAATTTAGAGCCAACACTAACTGGTGAGGTGTTAGGCAATACAGTAGTCAATGTTTTAAAAGACATGTCACTGAATTTGGATGACTGTATTGGAATTGCGACTGATGAATGTGCTGTAATGACATCTGTAATAAGAGGGCTGTGTTCAACACATTCAAAAGAGCTGTGTCAACGCTGTTCATAGTCCTTGCTCTAACCATGCTTTAAATTTGTCAATCTCAAAATCATCCAATGTACAATTAGTAAGAAATTTCATGGGCATCATTAAAGAAGTTTTATCATTTTTCAATTTATCTTCAAAACGCAATTTTATTTTGAAAAATAATCTCAAAGGTCAAAAAAGATCAATTACTTCTTTATGTGAGACTAGATGGATTGAGCGGCACGATAGCATATTTGAATTTCAAACAAACCTCAAAGAAATAGTTGATAGTCTTGTAAACATTTCAGAATGGGACGACCATGTTTCATCATCAAAAGCCAAAACTTTGATTTTTTCCATATGTAATTGTGAGTTTATAATGACATTATATACGATTTCAAGTATATTAAGCATTACTTCAGCAGCTAGTAAAGTATTACAAAGTGTGACACAAGATGTTGCTTCTGCTACTAATTGTATAAATGACATTATAAAGACCCTTAACGACAAACGCACTAATTGTGATGTGCATTTTGAAAAAATATTTGAAGAAAGCAAAAATGTAATGATTGAGTTAGATGTAGAAATGAAGCAACCAAGAATTGTAAAAAAACAAAATCAAAGGTGTAATACACCAGCCAATTCTATTGAAGAATATTACCGTCGAATATTATTTATACCTATTATTGACAATGTGTTAGAAGATATCAAACACCGTTTCTTGGATGAGAAAAACAAAACAATTTTTTTACTAATGCAACTCATTCCATCTAACACAATTAAGATGTCTTCTGAAACTAGTGATGAATTAATGAAAACAGTCGGTGACCAGTATACATTCCTTGATTTTAATACATTAATGTTCAGAGGTGAGTTAGAATTATGGAAGACTAAATGGACCACATAAAAGAATGAAGGTACTTAATTTAACACTAATTATATTGTATTTTATAAACAATTAAAGTTTTCATTCAATTTTGTTTGTATAGGATTAAATATTCCAAATGAAGTGTTTTCGGCTTTTGATGAATGTTCTGACACATTTTTCCCAAGCATAAAAAAATTATTATTGGTCTTGGGTACACTTCCTGTCAGTGTTGCTACTGCAGAACGTAGTTTTTCCACTCTTAGAAGGTTGTATACAAATTTTAATTTATTTAATGAATCCAAACATGTTAAATATTTGTTTTATGAACATTAATTTTTGTATTTTTAACATGTTTGAATTATAGTCAAATGTAGGTTTATTTTTTTTTTTTGACAGTGCATTTTTATTTTATTTTACTATAAGTGATATTTTTTTGCTAATACTTGATAGTTGATTAGTACAACTATAAAACAAATTTAGTATCTTATATTAAATGTATAATTTAAACATAATTGCATGTTTAAACATAGTATTTATAAAATTAATAAATCTATAACTGCGCTTAATGAATGTAATAACAATATTTTACAATAGGTACTAAATAGTATGCTTATTGCTTTTGCTAATTTGCTTTAATTTTAAAGTATGTTTCTTCTTTATTTGGATTGCTTTTTAGGTTGAAAACTTGGATAAGAAGTGAAATGGGCCAAAGTAGATTGACAGGTTTGGCGCTTTTACATATACATAGGCAGCTTCAATTAAGCGTTGACAAAATAATAGACCGCTTTGCTAAAAATAAAAGAATTTTAGATTTTGTTTTATAAACTACTTATATTTAACTATTTATCAATAAAATAAATTTGTATACTATGATGACTATGACAATTTGATTTTAATATTGTAACATTTCAGTGACACAAATATTTTATAGATAGGAGACTATTATAGTTCTAAATTACAAAAGTTGAAAAAAAATGGTTCATCACTCAGTATCTGAATCCCATATTCTCATGTAAATTAATATTTATTTTTTTATTATTTCGCCCCCCCCCCCCCCCACATAGCCAAGGTCTGGAGACGCCCCTGAAAGACAGGGCATGCAATGGGAAATGGTATTACATCAGTTTAGGACTGATAGCTAGACACTTAATTCTTTTCTAGACACCCGATTACAATTTCCGATCAAATTCCTGATAACACTGTTATGGGCTATGAGATATCTATAAGATATCTACGAGATATCAAGGCTAAGTTAGTATGACCAAGGGTCATGTATCAAGTATGTGTCAAGGGTAATGCGGATGCTACTATGACCATGACACGTGTCGGGATATTAAGCGCACCAATAATTATAGTGCACTAATGATTCATTTGAGATGTTATTGCACATTCTCAAATTCGTGTCCGAATTTGCAACAACAACTACAAGGACACCTGGTTTCACCCAGAAGGCGACAACTTGACGTAAACAAGAGACGCACCACAATATATAAGGGAGCCCGAAGACCAGCAACGGCAGATGTACCAAAGCTATGAACAACTGAGCACTTTCACGACACTCAGCCACTTATTTTGTTTGTTACATGTATTTAATTTATATGCAATAAAGACATATTTCGTTATTGAGTTTAACTTTCGTTCAAAATAACCATCTGGAATTAAATCTGATACTGGCACGCAACACACGATTTTCACCCGACCCCCTCGAAGGCGCCAATGGCGGCTTCCACCAGTCCAGAAATCGAGGTACACCGACCCCCTCGAAGGTTAGGTTAGGACCCCATCGGCTCCTTCCAAACCACCGGAGGTTAGGTTAACTAAAATTGTGACTACTAGACTTTTTACGATACTTTCTTTACAGTTCCGTCTCCGACCTAGGGTACTCACTCAGAGACAATATCACTTAGACCGAATTTCACAACAGAGCGAGGCACATCTAGTCTATAATAATAAAGCGTGAATAATAGTTCGTTCACTAAGAAAAGAGTGCGTCTCGGTCGCCGTTTTTTTCTTCCATGCCCGCCGCCGTCGTTATCAAAAACAAACGGTTCTCCAACGCCACCGTCTCGATAACACGTTTTTCTTAGGTTAGGTTCGACTATTACGCGGGTTTTCGACGATTTTAACGTTTTCCTTCGATTTTTTTTGATTTTTTTATTGGCTGTTTGTTATATTATAATACAAAATTATATGTTGTTGTATCTTCAACCCGTTTTACGTAAATACCTAAAGGTATGAGGGTTTCAACTTTCAAGTGTACGTTGTTTTGGGAAACGTTATACTAAATAGACAATTAATATAAGCTTTATTACACACGAATTATACGGAATTATACAGGTATATAATATGATGACATACTCTTCATTTTTTAATATAATATTTATTCACACACACACACACACACACACACACACTGTACGATAGGGCTGCACAAGAAGCCGGTGAAAACGTGTGATTATAATTACGTCTTAGATCTAAAAGATTTACTTTTAACTTTTTATGTTATAATTGTAATAACGCAAAAATAAATAAAATGGAAAATAAAGAAATTAAAAATAAGAATGTTAGTAAAGGTAAAAAATATTAATATGTTGATTAATATTTATATTTTTATTTATGAAAGTAATTGTTTTGTTTTATGTGAAGTAGTTTAAATAAATTGTATTGGCAATCACAAGGGACACAAGCCTTGAATGATCGCCTCAAATATATTTATAAATTATAGGTTATTCGGAGGGTTCTCGAGGTCGAGCTTCGAGAACGATCAAGTAAACTCTATAATACTATTATTGTTTAAATATGGATGCGCATGCACCTTACCTTGTCCGCAGCTGTCTCTGGTTGCAGTCGACGTAACAAGGATAGAATTTATTAAATTTTTTAGCACTCAAGAAAGAAATAACTAAACACTTTGACAAATTTCGTTATAGGAAAAAGAAACTGTAAAGTTGTCGTAGGAAATGTCTTTTGAGTGGTTGTGTGTAAGTATGCTGTGCTCCTGCGCTTGTCTGGTTTTAGAGGTGCTCATGCACTTGTGTGTTTTAGAGGTGCTCATGCACTCGTCGCTATGAAGGGTGCTCATGCACTGATGAGAGGAGACGATTTAGGTCAGGCCCGCCAGTCATCGGCGGCCCGATCAAAGGTGTCGGTGTCCCCAAAGAAAATTGTCTTTTCCCTGGTGAAAGCGACCCTGACCGGACCATCCCCCATCTCCGACGGCACATGAAAGAAGTTGCATGTGTTGCGCTGTACCGTTATAATCCCGTACAGTGTCCTGTACGTGACTAGATGATAGGAATCGTTCCAATCACCAGTGACTTGATTTATTGGGGTTATTTTAGATTTTATTACATGCGTGCGACAACTCGACCGTTATATATTTTATTAAATGAAAATAACGAATTTACAAAATGTATGATATGTAAAATTGAGCATATCGTTACATAATAAATAAATAATTTAAATGTGTTAAAAGATGGTTTAATACCTCGTGAACGTATAGCCTAGTTGGATAACGCGTCTAATTTCTATTAAATATGTTAAAAGGTTTATAAAATTTCAGGTCTAATGGTTAAAGTAGGTAAGTAAAATAACTCTTTACTCGATATCTGACTAGAGTATACGTTCAAATTTTTTTCATTTTTTTCATTTTTTTCTATCTCCTCTTCACTGGTTTAGTATATAATATATCGAGGTAAATAAAAATTGTTAGTTTAAGCTAAGCTTCCTAGTGACCATATTCATAGTTCTGATCAATAGCGTTTACTACATTTTTAAATATTTTTTAGAAAATAACTTTTTGTATAATTATTTTTTAAAAATTGTTCACCATTAGTGGAACTTATCTTCATATTATAATATGAATTCATCAGTCGTTGTATCAAAATCAGTGTTCGATATTCGTCCTTTCAACAAGAAAAGTGTGACGGTTGGACTTTTAGTTAATAAAGAGATTTCAATCATTATATTATTAGAATGTAAATTAACTAAAAAAGTTGTTGCCCTAAATCTAGAACAGTGGTGTTCATTAATGTGTGAAAACAATTATAATACAATTGTTAATAATTTACATACTCAATGTAAACGTGTTAAAATAACAGATAACTTTTTCTACTCTATTAACGTAAACCAATCAACTATTAATTTATATTCTAATGATAATTACATAACATTATCCCATGTTGATCTTCATCGTTCAAAACAATTACAGAATTGTATAGACTTGTATATAGTTGAAAAACAGAAAAAGTTAAAATCATACCAAAAAACGTTTGATACAGTTTACGAGTTAATAAAGGCTGATGTAAACGGGTTACCATTGTCAGGTACGTGAAGTTAGCACTGCAAAGTATTAAAAACTTATCGAAAACATACCAACAAATTCTACTCGGACTTGTTGGACGTTGTTGGAATTTATTGGAAACTATTTTAAAAGTTATTCAATCTCAAAGTTTGTAGTACAAAGTATATGACCAACACTACAAGTACTAAAAACTTATCGAAAACATACCAACAACTTCTACTCGGACTTGTTGAAGATTGATGGACATTTGTTAGAATCACGGTAGATTATAATCTACCGTGTTTGGAATTTATTGAAACCTATATAAATCATTTTTTCAACTACAAAATAAAAATTTTAATTTTCGTAATATTGATTTTTAGCGTCCAACAACTTTTAAAACTAGTCTAACAAGCGTAAAGAAACATCATAGATTAAGAAAATCGAGGCTAAAAATTGTTCCTGATTTTTAAATAGTGATTTTCCGCTAGCACTACATTTTTCATTTTATACATTAGACACTGTCTAAATAATAGACAGTGTGCACCTATAAAAAAATTTCTTTTTAGTAATATTCAGTTTTAAAGTCCAACAACTTTTAAAACTGGTCCAACAAGCTTCAGATAAGCTTATAAAAACATCATAGATAAAGAAAATTGAGGTTAAGATTTTTTCTCAATTATGGTTCTTGTTTCGAACATTTTGAGAATACATTATTTTATATTCATGCCTATGCATGCCTAAGTCATGAGTTAATCTAGGACCATTTACTTCATTAAATTTTCTTTGGCTTAAATTATAGTACATACTATGAAGAAAAACGATGTCACTAAAATTAGTTAGTAACAATACGTTCAATAGTTGTGATTTTTTATATTGTGCTCCACGACGTCACAGATTCGTTTTCCGCTTTATACTCGGCAAATTCAAGGATGACTTACCATTTTTTTAACCCAAGGCATTAAAACACTGGCGCCACAGTAATTGACAAAATAAAATACACATTAACATATTCATATTCAAAAATTCAATCTTTTTTTTTATAATTTTAATAAAGAATCAAATGAAAGTACAACTTTAAAATATTTAATGTTGTATATAAGTACACATACTAAATAAATAGATATATAATTATAAATCAATAAATAATAGTATGATGCCTGATAAGTAAATAGGTACCTATAGATACCACATTATACAATTAAGTCATTTTGCATCTTGATTTTTACTATTATTAATATTATTAATTTCTTTTATCCAAACATTTGTTCTCTAGAAAATTATTTTTATATTTTATATTCGCAATATTATTATTCCAAAAACTTATAATATACTAATTATTATAATTTATAATGCAAATACTCTATAAACACATACACTTTGTTCAATATTCTTTATTTTAGTTTTATTTTAATAAATATTATATAAATAAAAGTAGAAATATACTGAAAAATTGTGGCGCCCTCGAAAGATGTTGAGCCCTAGGCACGTGCCTAGATTGTCTATGCATAAATCCGCCCCAAAATCCGTCGGCAATATTTATCCATTTTTGGTTTAATGTAAAATAACAGCTAATGATCTCATTTATTTTCGAATGAACTTATCAAATATTATGAGTACCTGTGACTGTTATAAATCATAGAAGTACCGTAATGAGTTTATTTTTAATTTTATATCATTTTGATTTTTCTTTTTCTTAATAATATAGTGAATATAATATAGTATAATAGTATATATATCGCATATAATAATATATAGTCTTATCGTCGTATTAAAGTTTTAAATATCTTTATAATAATAATATTAAAAACCATTATTCTCGTATTTACGTATTCTAAATTTAGTATAAATATGGATTTTAACTGTGGGTGTTTATAGTTTCATGTTGCGTATTTGTGTTATTAATTGATTTTATTATAATTATTTCTTTCTTTGAGTGATCATGTCTGTTAAGCAGCATGTTAATGAAATTGTTGAAGTATTATTAAAAGTTAATTTTTTGGAACAAAATGGTTAAATCCCGGCATGGTCATCGAATCTTTATATATTAACATCTGAAGAACTGAATAAGTAAGTAATATAGTAATAATAAAGAACAATTTAATTGAATATTAAATTATAATATCTACCTAGTTGATTAATGTTTAGTTTTAAATTATATAAAGTACCTAAAATGATTTTCTAGAAATACAAATTTCAAAATAATCAGTTCCGATTATTTATATACTAGTAGATGTGCCTCGCTCTGCTAAGAAATTGATGATAGTGATTTTAATTTTGTTACCTTGTTAAACATGACACCATCCCTACCATTTAACCAGGAAAAAAGATTAGGTAATTATAATTATTAAATTATACTTTAAAATAGGTAGGTTATTTTATTAAAAAAAATTAATTTGTAGATACATCAGAAGTGCAAGATAAAATCCAAGATTCTGTTGTAATTGAGAAGTACCCCAAAAAAACCAAAAAGCGTCGGTCCATGGGTGCTGTAAGACTCCAAAATAGTGTAACTGCCACTGAACATTTAGTAAAAATAGGAAGACAAAAATTGTTGATTAAACAATGTTATTATGCAAAAAAGCTCAAACTCCTTGAACAAAAAAACCAACTTTTATTGAGGCAAGTACTTGCACACGAGAAACTGCTGAGTAAATAATATTTTGTATTCATTTATTGTGTTTCATATTATATTTATATAATTTAATAGTTTTATTTTGTTAAGAATTTACAAAATGCTATGATATTGTTACTTAAAGATGATTTTTTATTTTTTAAATTTTGTTTTATTTTATTTAATGGAGTATATTTTACAAAAGACTGGAATATTTAATAATTTTTTATCTAAGAGTTCCTAGTAAATCACATTATTATTATCATATTATATTTAATACATTTTATATATTAACTAGGTTTTCATTCCTATAAATTTGTTATTTTTATTTTTTTTTAGTTGAGTTTTACAAAAGACTATAATATTTTATTTTTAAGTTTCTTATAATAATTATGTTGTTATAATGTAATATAATAAATGTTATTATCTAATCATATTCATATTACATTTGTTTACATGGTTGTAAGTTTATTAGTAAAATACAATTCTTTTATTTATAATTTCTATAAAAATATCTTATGACACGACGCTGCATCCTTCTACCTGCTAATAACTCTTCATTTAATCCGTGTCCATTTTCTCTTTCGTTGTCAATTGCTTCAAATATTCCTAAGTCGATTTCTTCTATGTAATGAATTTCATCATCTTGTTGAAATGGTATATTATTTTCAATACATATATTGTGTAAAATAGTGCATGCGTTTACTATTTTACATGCTTTTACTGGTGAATAATGCAAAATTCTGTGTTTTAACAAACACCTAATTTAAAATATTAATTGTAAGTATTAAAATTATAAATAAGTTAATAAATTATAAAAATATTAACTTGCCTAAAACGCATTTTCAAAAGGCCAATACACCTTTCAATTAAGCATCTAACATATTTAAATTTTTTATTGTACCTTTCTTCTGGAGAATTTGGTTGAAATTGCATCAAGGGTGTCATTAACCAAGGTCTCAGGGGGTAACCAGAATCTCCTTAAAACATTATAAGTTCTACTAAATTCTTTTAGTTGTGTTATACATAACTTACTAACAGGATAATAAATAATTTTCATATAGGTAAAAACTACCTACATAATGGTAGATGTAAGAATCACATTTTTATTTATTTAGGACATATACATTATATACCCAAAAGATGAAATCCTTCAGGGTAACGGTTATATATTTCCCTAAGAGTAGGTTCAAGTAGTGAATTATTCCAAATATAAGCATCATTTACACTGCCTGGATATAATGCTGAAACATTAATTATTTTCAAGTCCGAATCGCAGACCTTTTAAAAAAATATAAGTTTAACTAGATTATAGTGCATTATTACCATAGTGGCATAGCCTATCATTAAATTTAATCAATATATTTGTTAATATACGCACTAGTTGGACATTAATGCTATGATAATTCTTTATATTAACATATATATATTCAGGATGATCAGGATCATCCTTTTAAGGGGGAAAAATTCCAACATGAGTACAATCGATGATGCCCACTATTCCAGGAAAATTGAACTTAGCATTAAATCTATAAATAATTATTAATATATATATATCAATGTAGAAACCTATGATGACTTAAAATATTGACATATTTTTCTATTACTTTTCTCTAGTTTGTCGTAACTCTGATAATGTTGAGGGGTACTTTACCCAGTATTCAAATATTTCTGGTTGGTTCATAGCATTTACTACCTCATCTATAGCTCTCGAAACTGATGGTTGGGAAACAGATGCTAAATTACTATTTCCAACAGGAAGTTGGTAAGAACCAGTTGCAAAAAAATTCAAAGCTATTAATACCTAAATTATAATAAACAAATTAACCTATCTACAATATTTTTCAAATGGCAAATATTTAATATAAATGTTATACACATAAAAAACACTTTATAACATTAATGTTAGGTAGGTATAGAAGTTAAGTGTAATTACTTTAGTCTGTATATCTAAAGAAGATTTTCTTGTCTGCACTGTAAGAAATGGAGTAAGTATGTTTATAACATATCTCACTAAATCTTTATTTAATCTATAATTTTTTATTAAAATATTGTCTGGCAACAAAAAAGCATCAAACCTTTCTTCGTGATGGAATTGTCTATAATTTAGAGCATTTTCTTGTCGCTCTAAATTTTCTAAAGCAGCTATATAAAACTCATCCATTATTACTAGAAGGTATTATAATATTCAGAATACCTTAATATTAAAATTAACTAATAAGCTAGGTAGGTACTAATTAAAATACAACACGATTAAACGATTAATTAGCGCAAAATGTGCCTACTTATTTACTTTATCAGTTTATCACACCGTGATAATCGAATTCACCGTCAAAATATCTAGGGATAATTTATCGTTCTTATTATCAACGTAAATTATCAAAAATTAATTCCAGAATACCAAAATACGATTATTTCGATATTTGTGTGATAATTCATAAATATCACGTTTGATAAATTATCACAGCGATTCAAGAATAGGGGCCCAGGACGACCGATGACTGATTGGGGGTCGTCTATTGTGACCTATATTTATTAGAAAAACAGGTTCTAGAATCTTCGCGACCCGGCACGCCGCCGCACGACGGTTCGCGAACATTCGTAAAGCCTGTATATAATAATACTTTTAATGTACGTAATACGTACGTTCCCAACAGCTCGGCCTTCCTGACTTTTGTTCGTCTCGAACATGGAACTATTCAGCAAACTGTTATATGTTATACAAAATAAATATAAAAATACAAAATCATTACACCAATATATCTAACACAAAATAAATACAAATCATTATGCCAATATATCTTAAACAAAATAAATACAAATCATTATGCCAATATATCTTACACAAAATAAATACAAATCATTATGCCAATATATCTTACACAAAATAAATATGATAAGGGAAAAAAAAATAAAATATTAAACAATAAATACAATGCATATTACATTAAATGTTTACATAATCAACATAAGTACTTCGTGAAAGAAGAAAAAAAAATACTGATACGCTATGGTATGTTTGACACTTTTACCCAACTTTTCATTTGGTCAGTACCAATTATACCTTCATACGGTCTTTGAGTAACTTGGTTACCTTCAATATCTCCAACAACATACCTATCATGATCTAGTACTTTTCTCACGACATATGGTCCTTTAAATTTAGGCATGAGTTTTTTATTTACACCGAGAGTTACATCAACATTCTTTATCATAACATAATCACCAACATTATATTTTACAGGCTCTTTATGACTATCATTATAATATTCTTCGCTTTTCGTTTGTGTCTTAACAATTTGTTCGGACGTTTTTCCTCGGATCTCCAGCAAGTCAAATTTATTTTCATTTATTTCCTCTAACACATGTCGCAGTTCATCATTCACGTCCCCTACTTGATTAATACCAAACAACAATCTACTAGGTGTTTGTCCAGTCGACCTATGTATGGTGTTATTTATTGCAAACTCAACTTTATACATCACTCTGTCCCACTCGTCGTTCGGTTCTGCGATTTTTGCTAACATTGGCACTATTGAACGGTTGACGACCTCAACCTGACCATTCGCTCTAGGTGTCCCGGTTGCTATTAACACGTGTTCAACGGATTCCGACATTAAAAATGTTTTAAAATTATTTGACGTGAAAGCAGTACCTCTGTCGGAAATAAGACGTTTTGGTTTTGAATAGGAACAAAAATAACTTTTTAAATGTGAGACCACTTCTTCAGTTTTTGTCGTCTTACTCGGATAACATCGTACGAACTTAGAAAAACTATCGATAACGACCAAAATAAACTTATTATTATTTTTAGTTTTTTCTAACTGTCCTAAGTGATCAACACGAATAGTTAAGAACGGGCGTTCACCTTTCGGAATGCTATGTAAATACCCCTCGTGTTTGCCTGCTATCGGTGAATATTCTATACACTTAAAACAATTACGTACATAATTACGAACTTTTAATTTCATTTCGGGAAACCAATATATTCGCCTAACATTTTTAATCACTTTTTCTACACCTACGTGTGCCATGTCATCGTGGCAACTCCGAATTACATTATTTTCCATAGTTTGTGGTACATAAAACAACAACTTATCTTTCTCTTTGCGATAAACTAGACCTTCTCGCAATTCAAATTTTTTATCGCTTCTAATTTGTAGATTATTTCGAATTTTTACGATACTTTCGTCTATTCCTTGTTTTATTGCCAATATTTGTTCAAAGGTATTAGCTTCTAAAACTAAAATATTATGGCACCTACTCAACGCGTCAAAGTGTCCCATTCCCGTTCCAGGTCGGTGAATAACTTCAAAATCATAGTTTTGCAATAAAAGAGCCCATCTGGATATTCTGGGATTAATAGTCTGCTTGTCCAACGTTAACCTTAAGCTATTACAATCTGTCACAATTTTAAAATGTATTCCAGCTAAGTAAACATGAAATCGTTTAATTGAATACACTACTGCTAAACATTCTAATTCAAAGCTATGATAACGAGATTCGGCCTCTGTCGTACGTTGACTAAAGTAGAACACTGGGTGAAGTTTCCCGGTTGACTGCCTTTGTAACAGTACTGAGCCATAACCATACGAACTAGCGTCACAGTGTAACTCTGTTTCAGCTGACGGGGAATATATACTAAGTATGGGCGTTTCGGACAATTTTTTCTTTAATGTATCGAACGAGTATTGTTCAGCTTCGCCGAAAACAAATTGAGTGTCTTTCTTCAGTAAATTGTGTAACGGTTTAGCAACTAACGAAAAATTCGATATGAATCGTCGGAAGTAACTGGCTAATCCGATAAACTGTCGTACCTGTTTTTGATTCTTTGGGATAGGATAATTTGTAACAGAATCTATATTTCTAGGACTAGGACGTACACCTGATTCATTTATCACGTATCCTAAGTACTCTATACTATCATATAAAAATGAACATTTATCTAACTGAAACTTCAAATCAAACTTGGCTGCAAGGTTAAACACTTTTTTTAAAATAACGAAATGATCTGGAATAGTTTCCGTCGCGATTAATATATCGTCCATATACAGTATTATCTCTTATTTATCAATTAAATCGGCAAAAATCTGTTGTGTAAATCTTGAAAAAACTTTAGGGGCATTTGCTAATCCAAACGGCATTTTTAAATATACGAGCTGCCCTAACGGCGTTACGAAAGAGGTAAACGGGACAGACTTCTCATTCATCCTTACATGGTGGAACCCATTTTTTAAATCTAGATGCGAAAAGTATTTTTTATTTTTCAATTTATCGATTTGATCATCGATAAGAGGTGCGGGAAAATTGTCTTTGACGGTGATTTTATTTAACTCACGATAGTCTACGTATAACCTAATATCATCGATTTTCTTTCGTACGAGTACAATTGGACTACTGTACGGATTTCTACTTGGTCTGATCACACCCTCTTTCAACAAATCACTTATTATAACTTTTAATTTTTCTCTATCACTATATGATATACGTCGCGCTCTGTAGGAAATAGGTTGATCATGTTTAAGTACTAATTTCATCTCTAAATTCGGGTCAGTACTATCCTGTACACATCGTTTACCCAAAACATACTCACTCTTGTATAACTCTACCAATTCACTTACATACGTAAATTCCATTTCCGAGTTGACATTCAAATTTTCTTTCACACTCTCAAACTCGTGCTCATAATCCACACACAAAATTTGGTATAAACCGTCTGTCATTTTTGTTTGATTAACGTCATTGATTAAATTCAGCCTTACAACACCATTTTGGAAACACAAACTTGCACCTGGTTTAGTAATAAAATCTCTACCTAATATAGCATTCATTACCATAGTGTTATCAGGTACAGTATAAAAACGTAACTTAAATCTATTATGATTAATAACAATTTCGGTTTCAAAAATACCTAACATTGCTAACTTTGTGCGTTTATACCAGAAAAATTACAATCATTTTCCAACGGTCTAATAATATCATAATTTTAAGGTAACAACTCACGTTTTAGTAGACTAATCGGGCTTCCACTATCAATGATCGCAGTGAACGTAATTCCACACGACGTGTCTTGGTCCATGGAAAAACTGCACTCGCAAACAACTTCATACGGCCTCGGGTGACCTTGATCTGGTTCCTGTCGTACTTGATTCACATTCATCACTCTGGAATCCCCTTCCGTTGTTGTACCGCCTTTCAATGCATCTTCGCATTTCGTCGACGTCGTACGCGTCAGACTCGGGCACTTTGAACGTTGGTGTGTTGTTGACCCGCACTGATAACAAGCGCCTTTCTCAATACGTGGTTTCGTACACGACGATGCGATGTGTGACTTTGAGCCACAATTAAAACAACCTGTTAATCTTAACAGGTCCGCCCGCATTTGAGCTCGGAGCAGTGGTCTGTCGAGTTCCTGTTGTGCGTGTAAACGTGGTCGTCCTAGGGATTTGTTGTTCTTTCGGTGTTGACGTAAGTTTTCGTATGCGTAACGTGCGTGACTCGTCCAAACGTTCGAAACTTACAACGTAATTTAGCAATTCGTCGACATCTGCGTGGTCGCGGCTTAACAAATGCACGCTCAACTCTTTTGAATACAGACCTTCGAGCACTTGCATTTTCGTCTCTTGAAGACTTAATTCGAGTAACGAATACAAATGAACCTTTTCATGAAAATATTCGAGCACATTTTCACTTTTGCGTTGGACACGACGTACCATTTCTTTCCATTTGTCTCCGACTGAAACTTTTCCGACAAAAGTCCGTTTAAACTGCGTTTCAAAATCGATTCAACTTACGATTTTTCGTGATGAAAACCAATGTTTGGCAGGTCCTTCCAAATTTGTGCTCACCGACTGTAACTTGAAGTTGTCAGGCCATCGATTTAAATTAGCTACACTGTTGACAGTATTCAGCCAATCCAGTGCTTGAAATCCAGGATTTAATCCATCAAATACAGGTATAGACTTATGAAAATCCGGTGCGAACGTTATATCGTTTGTCGACTTTGCCTGCTGCATGTTCAACAATTCCATTAACATACGGTTTTGAACCATCAACGTCTCCAACATTTGCTTCGTGTCTAGCGTCGGTTCAACATTCTGAGGCGCGGCTGCTCCATTTGCATCAATGTCATTCGACGACGTACTTCCGGTCACCGGTGTCGAAATCGACTCTTCACCCTTTCCTGACGAATTCATAATTTCTACTTGTCGATCGTTAACTGAACGACTTGCTGCTAACGTACGCGATCTCGTAACTACACCTTTACTTTCATTCATCATGTGTCAAACAACGCTTACTATTTGACACAGACTCAAACTTACGGTTGACTGCGGTATCGTACGGAGGTGCGTAAATTAATGAAATTCATTAAAACGTACCCCACACCTGAGCTGGTGTGTGTGTGTGTACGGCGATCGTACACACAAACAAAAAAAATCGACAAACTACTTATTTCAACGGCTTTATTTTTAAAAAAATCGTTCACGTATCAGGACGACCGATGACTGATTGGGGGTCGTCTATTGTCACCTAAATTTATTAGAAAAACAGGTTCAAAATGTTCGCTACCCGGCACGCCGCCGCAAGGCGGTTCGCGAACATTCGTAAAGCCTGTATATAATAATACTTTTAATGTACGTAATACGTACGTTCCCAACATTATAAAATCAATGGTATTATCATTGTTATCGCTCTCGGTGTAAAAGTTTGTCTCGACATAATTGCCCGGTTGTTTTTGGAATATGTAATTATGTAGGTAACAATATATATATATATTACATATACATAATATAAAAATACGAAAAATGGTAATTTATTGTCTATTACTCCTCAACCAGTGTAAATCTATACATGTGAAAGTGTGATGTTAGTTCTTAAACACTGTTGCGTCCCGACTAGGTCGATTCATGAATCAACGTACAAAATGAATACGTCGTGTTGTTCAAGTATAAGTTAATTGTTTATTAAAATAGTTCTTGCACGAATACAAATATTATAAGCTTAATGTAAAATATATAAAATAAGATGGTGAGTGGTGTTAAGACCTGACTCAGAAACTGATATCAAAATGACTTGAGTGGTGTTACGACCGGCCTCTGAGTGTCATAGATATCCCTATTCGTTGGTTATACAGTAACCGTCTGTCGAGCTCTTGTCTCGATCCCTCTTATATATGATTTCTTACAAGGGTGGGCGGTGACTTCATCATACGAGGGGTCCCGGAACGACTGCTTGTGTATTCTTACCCATGATTCTTATCGAATCGTTAAGACACCGAGTTTCGACTTTTGCAAAGAGACGTGTGAATTTACTTTAATTGTCGAATTATTATATTAATATAATATTCTACTCTCTCGTGTCCTGTACTCGTGTGCCTGTGGTATTAATTTTACAAGTTAGGAAATTTGACATTGTATGATCTTATGCATATAAAATAATCGACACGGACAGTATAGGCCCGTAACAACACATACATATTATACTATAATTTAATCGACCACATCATATATTGTACACATGAATTTGAAAATCAAATTAAAGGAATATAAAGTATTTTAAAGGACATTATAGTAAAGTATAATATTAACAAAGAACAAACAATAAATATATATTATATAGCGATGAAGCGAGCTGTAGGACCGTCAGAGAACACTAACTAATCATACCTTGTTTTAGATGGCAGAACGAGCTAACCCACCACCGACCCGTAATAACCGGCCATCCCGTGGCATGATCGCCACACATTTGGAGAAGCTCCGGGCGATGGCCGCGCAGTTGTTGCGGGAAGCCAGGAGGCTGACGGGCGAGGGTCCGGACGACGCGGTCGGAGGTTGGTCAGCCGAACGGGCAGCCACCGCTTCGTTCGGCTGAATACGGGCTAGCCCAACAACTTGGGCCCTGTTCGAGCATGGTTTCGCCGAGGGACGACGTTCCTCTCGGGAAACCACCCCTCAGGACGGGGCAAGGACGAGGGCTGGACCGCCAGGCCGAGTGCCACCTCGACGAGCGGTACCGGCGTATTAACGCCACGACGTACGGGACCGTCAGGGCCGATTCCAACGTCAACGTCAGCAGCCCGCACCGCAGTCACCCCACCGGCGGCTCTAGTCCCGCAGCAGCCGCCGTCCCAGACGCTACAGCCACCATTGTTCCAGCCAAAGCCACAACCCCCACACCTTCAATCCAACCAGCCCAACCACCAGCTACACCTCCAATCCAGCCGGCCCAACCACCAGCTACACCCGAGGCGCAGCTGTCAGTCGTGGAGCGGTGGATTGAGGAGATGGAGGTGACAGCAGAGGCGGACGCGGACAGCTAGGGCCGAGTAGGGTTGTCGCGCGGGGGGAGTATGTCGCTGTCGTTATCGCAACGACCGCGGCTGCTCTATTCTCGTCCGCGATAACGCGACTGGATTGGGTCGCGCGGCGACCGGGGACAGCCAGTCTAATCTGAACAACGGTCGCCGGACATGAACTTTATTATTGTTAACTTTACTGTTTTAATAAAGATTGTTTCCGCCGTTAAAAAAACGTGTCGTTAATATAGTTATTTCAGCCCGACACCTACAAGCACATCAAATGACGGGTAATTTTAAAACATCTTGGTTTAACTGATTTTCCTATCACTGGAGACTTTTCCATATCTCCGGCCATATTACCACATAATAACACCGTTAATCTTTCTTTAGATAACTTTCCACCTTTGCATTGCTCCCCTTTAAGTTTTAATGTTTTATTTGGAATCGCACGAAAAAAGAGTCCAGTCTCATCACAATTGTAAATATTACATGCATCATAATCTTTTACGTATTCAGATATTTTCAATTTCCACTCATTTACACTATCAATATTTACATCATTCGACTCACCACAAACTCGATTCCACGCGATATAATGTTTATTTTTAAAACTAGATAACCAACCGTTGGAAGCTTTAAATGAATGATTACCATGTCGTACTGCAATTTCACGAGCCTTTTCTTGTATTATTGGTCCCGAAACAGGAATATTTTTAGCTCGTACAGCTACAAACCAATTTCTATCTATTATACATAAATCCCTCATATTATCTAAACTGGAATACAATGCGTTCCTCTTTATCAATGCTAATAAAAATGCCCTAAAAATGCTAGACACGATCAATAACGCCGGAGCAAGACTTGCAACTGGAGCATTTCGGTCCAGCCCTATTGATAGTCTACTCAACATAGCCAACATAATGCCCCTCAATATAAAACGTCAAGAAATTGCAATGATTCTCGCTACCAAACTTGCCAGAGACAGAATGATATCTTCCATTAACACTTACCCATCCTTACTAGCAATCGTTAAAAAAAATAATATCAATCTAAAAAATATTTTAACATCTCAATTCCCTGTCATACCTCCTTGGACATCATTTCATAATATTATTGATATTAGTCTTGTTGAACTTCCTAAAAACTCAACCAGCTCACAGGTATACATCCAAAACTTTAAGAACACAATATCGCAATATTCTAACTATACTGAAATCTACACTGACGCCTCAAAATCGGAAAACAATGTGGGAATCGCCATTATACACAAAGATGAGGTAATAACATATAAACTCCCAACAGAATGTTCCATATACTCAGCTGAAGTAATCGCCATTCTAAAAGCTTTTGAGTACGCTCTCGGAAAACAAAATCAAAATTTTATTATTTTATGTGATTCCCTAAGTGCAATTTCTAGCATAGCAAACACACACAAGCCTAATGACATCTCCTAATGGTAATCTCTCCAAAGGGAACGCTGTCAAAATAATGTGGATACCCGGTCATTCTTCAATCGATGGTGTTGTATTAAGATTTAACGAACTTCAATAATTATTAAGCAATAATAAAACATAACATTTAAATAGGTTAAGATAACAATAAATTGTGAAATATGGTGTTGATAAACTTTTATATTTTAGCTAGCATAAGTAATCTAGTAATCAAAACATAGTAGTAAGAAATGTAAATAAAAATTGTTATTAATCGGGTTAAAATAATAATTATGTAAGCTAAGGTGTATGAATTGTAAATTTAGTATATAAGAGATATGGTTAAGGCAGCAAAGGGGTCAGCGGTGGTGATCGTGTGACTCGATCACCACCGGACGTCGTGTTCAAATAAAGTACTTTGCGTTATTTTGTGTTTAACTTTATTTTGGTATACGTCCGAGTAATCGGCGTATACGACAATGGTAATGAAAAAGCAGATATACAAGCCAAGCATACAGCCTCCTCAACTTCCCTAGATATCACTCCGCTCACTACTTTTCAAGATACCATAAGAACAATAAAACAGATATCACTACAAGCTTGGCAAAATACATGGGAAAAACAAAAAACCAAACTTAATGAAATTAAACCAACTATTCTCCACTGGCCTAACAATCATCGCGACAGGAAAAAGGAAACCATCATCAACAGGCTAAGAATAGGTCACACCAGAATAACACATGGCTTCTTAATGTCCCGAGATGAGCCTCCCTCGTGTACGACATGCGGGGTTGCACTAACAATAAAACATATTCTCACGGAATGTTTTGCATACCTCGACGCGAGAAACCGCAATCATTTATCCAGCGATTTATATGATACAATTGGACCAGTCTTGCCATCACCTGATACATTCGTGTTCCTCCAGGAAACCGGATTGGACAAACTTATTTAACCAGCTGATTACTCAACCTCATTAAGCTCATATAATCTAGTATAGACACTACTGTTATTAAAACTTTTCTATTTATTATGTAACACCTATTTAAAAAAAAAAAAAAAATGTATCTTATCCCAATTGCCAAGTTGCCGAGGGTTATTTCTTTAATAAAAAAAAAAAAAACCAATCCCAAATATCGTTGTTAATAATTTCATTATCATTATGCTTCATTGCTTTTATCATTTTACTGTTTCCTACAAAAAATATAAAATAATTTATATTTACGTTTTTAAATTACGTACACACTCATCCATATTATGCACATTATATAAACATTGTTAAAATAAATAAAAATATGAAATTACCTTTTAACCATTCTTCTTTAATTGTATTTTGATTTTTAAGAGTATCGTAAACCTGAGTTTTTCCACAATTAAATATATTTTGTAATTGTCTTACTGAATGTCCTTTTGTACTCATATCGATCAGTTGATATTTTTCATTTAATGAAAGACACTTATATTTTGGCATTTTAATATTTGATACGATTAACGGAAGATAAAATTAAATTAAAAGTGTACGTACGACTGTTGGTGTAAGACTGTTTCACAGTTACAAAGAAGACATTTCATATCGTTTAAGATGCGATAATATGCATTGTATGTACATATAATGTACATATTATATTGTACGAATATGTTCAATAGAACAGTTTTATCTTTTTTATTTATCACTATTTAACGATGTACATTGTACATACGCAATACGCATATCGGCATATCTATATTTTATACCTTATTTTTGGTTTAGGTTTGACACGCGCGTGTCATTATTCCGGTTTATGCAAGGTTTTTACTTGCATGGGACTTACAAAATCGTTCCGTTTCCGCGTTTTGAAGGTTCCGTTTTATTGAGGTTGAGCGTCTACATAAAACTATAGGTACGTGCCGGGACCATAGAAAAATTCCGTATTAGATAGTTTTCTGTTTTATTCAGGGTCCGCTTTAGACAGTTTTCACTGTAGTAAAAAAACAATAGAGAAAAAATTAAATAAAAATAAAAATAATCTAAAACAATTATAATAATTAGTTAAATGTAATTTTCATAACTAAGTTTAATTCACTTACTTATCTATTTCGTTTCCATTCCAAATTTCCAAGGTAGCCGCGTCAAGGCCCTTGTACGTATACGTATTTATACAAATACATTACGCTCTCCACAGTAGAGCACACCTCAACGTTTATGTGTGCGTCATACTTAAACAGCAAGTACGGGTTGTACGGGACAACAAACTCATTGCCGACAGGGTGACCTCTGACGTTTGCCACAAGTCCATTGTTCGGTCTGCGGTAAGTCGGGTAACCACTATCAGAAACGTACATAGTCTCTTCGCTGTATTCTTTGGGATACTTCTTTGAACAACTGTTGTCCAACATACACGGACTGTTGCGGTTGAGGTGTCCACACGGTCCGTGGACCATGTGCGATTTCACTCTGTCAAATAGTCGTCTTTCGGTTGCAGGTTCAGGCAAGTAGGCACACACAACGTTGTCGACGTCGTCAGCAGTAAGCAACTTGCTATCCTCGTGCAAGATGATAAGTATGTGTGCGTGTGGAAGACAACGTTTCTGAAACTCAACTGTATACACATAAGCAGCTATGTTACCAAACACTCTATTGACCGTTATGTCATTCATTAGCTCCTTTAGTTTTGCATGGAACACCCTCGTCACCAAATCGGGCCTGTCGTTTGCCTTCAATCAACATAGAATGTTGTCTACTATTTCTGGCCACTTAAGGTTACATGTAAACGTTATGAATAGGTCAGGTTTTCCGTACTTACGAGCAATAGCCATTGCGTCGTGGTAACATTGTTTCATGTACCGAGGACCACCTACAAACGTCGATGGTAGAATCGTCTTGCGGCCTACAGGGTTGATTTCGTCAACGTGGAGCTGTTGGTTTATATGGTCCACAAGGCCCCGATATGCATCAGCAAAAAGCGCTCTCTGATTGTCTCGAGTGTAGCGCAGATTGTTCGCTTCCATACGGACATATTGATCACACACAAACTGCTGCAATAAAAAACCACCTGCATGCAATAAACTAAATGTATTGCCTTTTTTATTGCTATTGTTTCCAGTGTATCTAATGGCCAGACGGTAACATACAAACTCCCTGATGGTGTTAAGAACCCGAACCGTGTTTCGGCTGTTGTCCTCTTGTAGTAAGTTGTAATGCCATCCGGTTTCTCCGTACGGGAAGAACAGTGGATACAACATTGGATCCGCATGAGGCGAATCTGCTGATATGCTTTGCTTAATTAGCTACAATTATATATTATAATATTTTAATTATGTATAACACATGTATTTTTGTTTGAATTAATATATTTTATTGTGAGGTTTGTTTTACATTTTTATTTTAGTTCTTAAACTATAAATTATAATAACACATGTATTTTGTTTTAACTTTAATTAACAGTGTACGATATTTTTTAATATAATGTATTTGCTATTTAATATATTTTATTTTTTTGTCTTTCCTATAAACTACCTACTCTGAAACATATTTTAATACTGTAAAAATAATATGATCATCTAAAGAAATTTATAACTATTTTATAAATTTACTTTAGTAACTTATACCTTAAATCAATTTTTCTCTATAGTTATTTTAATCGAGTGAAATAAATACAACGCGTGTATTTTAGATACGGCCCGGTGGACGGTGTCATTTTATGACGTCACTCGTTTTACGCGACTTATAAATAAACATCGAAGCAATTGTCCGACAAAAGTTTTTATACCACCAATTTTTTTTTTTTTAAAGCACTATATTTTCACACAAAAAAAATAGGATTTTTTTAGTAGTATAGTCGGGAGGCCTTCAAATTGTTGAACTTTGAGACATCGAACGTCGATATTTTGAACTAATATTAGCAAGAACGGCAAAATCTTGAATAAACTAATCCGTCAAATTTTTGAACATGTAGACTGTTGAAAGGCAATACTTTGAACGCAAAAATCTTGAACACAAAAATTATTTCCATCAAAACCTTGAACACAACATTTTTATGCCTAATGGTATCCAGTTAAGGGGTAGATGGTTGGCTATTCCCTCTACAGTTTACATGCACCGGTCTTAAGAATCAAGTTGTTTGACCGATATAACATAAATAAAATGTTCTTAATTATATTACAGGTATTAAGTATTTTACAGGTTGTTCTAAAAACTTATGACTTGTGTTCATAACTTGGCAACGTATACAATGATTTTAAGATCGCAGGTGTAGCGAAGAACGAGTTGAGTAATTAGATTAATTATTATATTAATATGAAATTATATGACTTATCTATAAGCAGTAGGTTATTTTACCTATAGCAAGTCAGATTAAAATGTTTAATAAGAAACAATTTTTCAATCATCGTCATTTGGTTTATTTGGTGACTTCAACTTAAAAAAAATTGTTAGTGTCCTTATAGTTGTCAATTAAAATGTCCAATTATTATCGTAGTTCATCCAAAAAAACTATTATCAAAAAAGCTATTCAAGTTACATTAGTAACATAAGAATACGCTTTACTTACTTCAAACTCAATAAAAGTACGAATAATGTTGTGGCAATATAATACACAGTAATACAGTATATACTATTTAGTATTAAACATGTCGAGTTACCTGAATTTTTAATTATTTATTTTAAATAACAATAAATAAAATATTATTTAAAAAACTATAAATGGCTATACAACTGTAAATAATACGATTAACATACGTTAATTAAAGTTTGGAAACCGATGAACAACCACATCTTTAAAAAAAAAAATAATAATATAAAAAATATTGGTGGTTGTAATATTTAATAGTCAGTATTTGAAAAGTTACTGTTTTTTGGTAATTAAATTACATTACTAATTCCTTATAAAAATTGTATCTAAATTATTCTTAAGTTATTTTTTTTTTTATTTAGTTGAGTTACATTTCTTCTGAATTAAAAAAATTACTCAATTACAATTAAAGTTAGTTTTTTCAAAAATATTACTGGGGCTAACCTTGTGTTCAATACGACTATACATAAACTAAATATTAAATAGTGACAATCAACAATATGAAATTATCAATTTTAAACAAAAGTGCATATTCAAAATTACAGTCAATGATTTTAGATCGCATTTTAGTGCATGTATTAAACCAAATAAAGTAACGAGTAATTAAGTAATAATTACTACAAAAAAGTAACTTAAATCACATATAAATTTCTTACAATAAAATGTAATTAAATTACCATCAATTTACTTAAAATGTAATTTCGTTATACTAACTTGTAACTTAAGCCAAGTTACTCCTCAATACTGTTTATAGTATTAATATAGGTAGTATATACATATTGCAATCCAATTAGCCTTTAAGATTTAATATTATAAATAATATTATATTATAATTAATATTATAAAACGACAATTTTATTATGAAATAAGAATTAACATTTAACGAACATAACGATCAGGCAGGTAGTCAGCTGAAAAGTGACATAAGCAGTCGGGCGCCGGAATGCCGAACTATGACGACGTACAGCGCTAACGGTGGTTGTACGATAGAACTATACATGCCACATGGTATAAAACGCTCCATTAAAAAATAATACAATGTCGCGGGGTCTTAGTGCCTCAGTCTTGGTATATTTACTTAATAGAATATTTATCGGGGACTCAATGACGCGGGATCAATTTGTCAGCATACCAAAAAAAGGTAAAACATGCTTAAATTTTAAAAATAACTTTTATTATTATTGATACTTCAATCCATTATAGTTGAGACTCGACAGTCAACAGTTGTAAGTTACGAAATTATGATGGGAAAGTATGCGAAGTACACAAAAAAATACAACCCAGATTGGGAAAAATCTGAAATTTGTTCAGGTAAATATTATTATTAATTATGAAATAATAGTTTTATTTTGCTCATTTTTAGTACTTACCTATTTATATTTTATAGGATGGCTTCAGCAAGCTCCAGAGGCATTTGCTGGTAGAGGAGAAGCATTTTGTAAGCTTTGTCGGGTACCATTAAGAGCGCACAAAACAGATCTAATGAAACACTCAAATACAAATACTCATAAGCACAGAGCTAACAGTATAAACATTACAAAACAACCGTCTTTATCATCATTTGGTAAGTTAAACTTTAATTTTAAAAAAATGTAGTTTTCTGAAAAGTAATGATTATTTTAATTTAGGAATTATAGTCAAGAGTGATACAGAAAAAATTAGAGATCTTAAATTATCAATGCACATAGCTACACACTCTGCAATTAGAACAATCGATCATCTCGGTGAACTTTTAAAACATTTGGGTGGACCATTTAATACGCTTGAACTACATCGAACTAAATGCTCAAAATTAATTCTAAATGTTATAGCCCCAGCATATTTAAAAGAACTTATTGATGGTATAGGTTTGAAACCATATTCCATAATCCTTGATGAATCAACAGATATTGGCACACACAAGTATATGGCTTTTTGTGTCAGATACCATAGTGTTGCTCTTTGTGATATGGTTACCAATTTTCTTGGATTTATGGAGATTGAAAAAGCTACTACAGAAGTATTAAGAGATGTATTTTTAGACTTTTTAGTTCAATCCAAATTAGATGAAAAAAATGTAATTGGAATTGGCACAGATGGCGCAAGTAATCTTTGTGGTAAAAACAAATCATTGTTTACATTACTAAAAGAAATAGTACCAGATCTTTAGCTTATTAAATGTATTTGTCATTCGCTTAACATTTGTTCAGCCCATGCATGTGAAGAACTACCTAGTAGTTTAGAATTTCTAGTTCGAGAGATACGAAATTGGTTTTCACATAGTTCCTTGAGACAATTGATATATAAAAGTTTATTTGAAGCTTTATATAATGGAAAGACTCCACCTAAGTCGCTTCAACTATCAACCACTCGTTGGTTAGCCTGGTATAGTTGCATAAAAAGTATACTAGAACAGTTTTTGGCTTTAAAAACTCACTTCAATATTATAGCTCAAAGCAAAGAAGGTTGTTACACGTCTAGAACCTTAAATGACATGCTTAAAGATGATACCAATTTGTTATATAATGTTTTTAAAACCAATTTTATTTGAAGTAACACAAGTAAATATAGTTTTTCAAAGTACAAATGTAGATATTTCGAAAGCATATAGTGATCTTAAAAGACTATTGATTTCCATCATCAATAGAATTTTAAAACCAAATCATATAACCAATATAATTCCAAAAAATGCAGATGGGAGAATGCTTAATGTCATAGATGTGAAATTACTTAAAAATGCTTTAAGGTTTCCTGGTTCCCATCTACCTTTAAACTGTATAGATTTTGGTTATCAATTTGAAGAGCAATCAAAATTAAGTACTACAACTGGAAAATTAACAAAAGTTCAATTGGAATTAGTTAAACAAAGGTCATCCAATTTTTTATTTCGTTTATGCCATGAAATGTGTAATCGATTGCCAGATAATTTACAAATAATTGAAAAAATTAAATACTTATCTCCAGCTGAATGTTTCAATCAATTTTCTAGACCAAAATTTTCTGAGCTTCCTATTGAGCTGGCTGGTAAGAATGCAAGATAACAAATATAAAAATTATTAAATATTGTATTTATTATGAGCTTTTATTTTATTGTAGGGCACATAAATATAGATGCTATAGAAAGTCAATGGAGACAACTTGGTTCGTTTAAATACAATGAATTGATTACTGATACACCTATCAATAATATATCTATGGTTAAGTTTTGGATACATCTAAGCCAAATTACAACAGCATCTGGAGATCATAAATTTGATGAATTGTGTCAATTTGCATTAAAAATAATTTCGTTGCCAATATCAAATGCTGTAGTTGAACGGATGTTTAGTATTATGAATGTTACTAAAACTAAAATTAGGAACAGGATGGGACAGCAAATGTTAGTTGCTTTGATACGTATAAAAATACACAATCAAGTAAAAAAAAATTGTTGTAACACATTTACTCCAACAGCTAACATGTTAAAAGAATTCAATACAAAAATGTACAATAGTGATGATAACCCTAAAATTGCCAACCTGCATAATGAAGAAAATGAAATGTTTTATTCGATTGAATTATTAGGCGAATGTATTGAAAACCCTTTAAATTGTTACTATTGACTATGGTATATTCAGTCTTGTAAAGTACTTGAGTAAAAGTATTTGAGTAAAAGTATTCAAATACTTTTTAAGTACTCAAATACGTATTCTAAATACATTTGAAAAAAGTACTTGGGTATAGTATTTGAATACTTTTTTGAAAGTATCTGTATTTAAAATCAAATACTATTTTTAAATACTTTTTTTTGTCTTATTTTATTACCAAATTTAAATAAAATTATAAAAATTTGAAATTGTACAAGATTTTTATTTATAGATCGTTCATGGTGTGTTTTGACTTTTGGTAGGTATATTGTAATATTTTTAGTGGCCTATACGGCTATACTAGCCACTAGGTAATTTGTATCCATTTAATTGAATGTAATGCAGTCCGTCGATTTTCTAATAAAATTGGAAATACCTTTACTCGAATTATGTATAAATAAAACATAACGATAGTTGATTGATAATAATATCTATACATTATACACGCAACCCGCATTCGGTTATTCCTGGTAATCCGTCCTTGCATTATCGCAAAATATCGTTGAAGAACATTGTACTTTTGTAACCGTGTTAGTGTATGATTTAGACATATTTTAGTCTATTCACTATTGAGTGTGTAGTGACTAGTGACTAGTGTAAGACGTAAGTAGTGGTACTGTGTACTAGTTAAAAGTAAAATTTAATGGCATCAAGATCAAGACAGTCTCAAAACGTAATTTTTATCGTGGTGGTTCTATTCAATTTTTTAGTATTTAATTCAGTTATATATTAATAATTATTGTTGTTAAATATTAATCGATATTCAATAATAATGAATGAATCATTGGAAGAAACCGGGGATGATACCCACTATTCAGAACCAATGGTAAATATGAAATAGAGTAATAGACAATATACATTATACGATTTATGTACCTACACAAAATTGAATAACTTAATTTTTTACAGGATAAATTGGAATTGCCATTTCCAAAATATACCAAGTTTTTTAAATTTTCAAAAATGATTGAAAATAACTTGACACATAAGAAATTTGAAGTAATTTGTAAACTTTGCATATCAAATAAATGTATGATTATAGATAGCAGATCCAGCTCAAATATTATAAAACATCTGAGGGTAAGTGTTTTGATTATTTTCTAGTTGTAATATTATAAACTGTGTTATATTATTTTATGAATAATTAATAATAATGTATGCATCTTGAAATTCTATATTTATATGTAAGTATCTATATATAGTAGTAAGCCTACCTATATTTAAAAATTAAAATAATTGAAATAGGAAATCATGAGATTTTGTTTTACTTTTTGAATATCATTGAATCAATAACAATTGGTCTGTCTTATTTTATAATCTATTTTCTTTCCTATTAAGTAATTTATCTACCTAATACTTATGTTCTATAAATATTAAGTTATAACTTATATATAATTTAAAAAAAGTTCAAATTCAATTAAAATTGCTCAATCAAAAATTATTAATTATTCAACCATCTTCTTCTATAGTTCCATGTAAGTGTGAATTCTTACATATCGAACTTAAAACAATTTCATAGTTATTTTAAAATTGTTTTTATAAGATAACTTTTAGTATTTATAGTGAGGACAGCCTGTCAAGTATTTAAATGAAAAATGGCTATTATTTAATTTTGTGAACCATACTTCAGAGTTCAGAGTTATTTTATAGGCATTGTATTTTACTCTTTTTTTAATTAATAAAGTGTAAATTAAATATGTGTCATTTTGTAGAAAAAACACGGCAGTGTTTTTAAAAACATTAATCGAGATGCTGGTGTAAAGAGAAAAGAAACTGATCGTGTAGATGAGGGTAACGAAGTTCAAAAAAAAAATTCATTGACTTTTCAGCCAAAGCTTGATTTCACTAAAAGAACTATTTCCCAAGGTAACTATTTTATCCCTTTATTTTAAAATCAATCAATAATCAATTTACTATAGTATATTAAACTATGACATTGTTATTGCTGTTAGATTTAAAATTGGAACTAATAGTCTGTGTGTGTAATGTTCTAATGTATTACAGATTATTTAAACAATATGATCATCAAATTTATTATGAGTGCAACTATTCCATTTTCTATTGTTGAAAATGAAGATTTCAAAGAACTTATTAATTGTGGTTTTCCAAACAAAAACCTTTTAAGTCGGCCGACTTTGATGAAAAAAATTAATCAAATGTCTGAAGTACTGGTTGACAATTTAAAAAAGGAAATGGATTCAATACAACATATTACAACAACTGTTGACTGTTGGGCGATATTTAAAAAGTAAGTTTATATTTTATAAGTTAATTATATAGCTAAATTTATATATTTTTTTAAAGTGAACAATTATTAATGTTTTTAATATTTTTTAGATCTTATATTGGTATTACGGGAAGTTGGATTGAGTCAAGTAGTTTAACTAGAGTATCGTGTTTACTAGCCATAAAACGGATTAAAGGACATCATAGTTATGATGTATTAGCACAAGAAATGATAATGGTATATGACAATTATAAAATAAGTGATAAAATTTCATATACGACCACCGACAATGCTTCTAATTTTGTGAAATGTTTTCGGTAATTATGTTTATTTATTTATATTTAACTTATTGGGGCTAAAACATGACACAAACTTATTGGAACCAAACACATGTTTTTATTTATTAATTTTACTTAATATTAATTGATTTTGTATTATAAAGAAATTATTGTTAATATTTTTTAACAGAATTTTCAACATTCAAAATCTTCCTCCAAAAGATATTACACCTGAAGTTGATAACACGGTTTTATTGTTGAATGAAAATTCAGATGAAGGTGAAACTGAAAATGATGCTGACATGGTTGATACTGTTGATTTTGAGGGTTTATCAAATCCTACTGTTTCTAGTTTAGACATTCTGTCAGAAGACCAACAATTCAATGGTGATGCCGATGGATTACCAATTTGTGATCATAACTCATTTGTGTTACCTAAACATCAGCGCTGTGCAGCGCACACCCTAAACTTGATTGCCTCAACTGTAAGTTTTTTGTTAAATGGTTAAATTAGAGTTACTATTAATTTCTAGAATAAAATAACTTCCATATATATTTTAATAACATTTAATAACCTTTTTTATAATTTAACTCATTTTATACCATTGTTAAATATATTATATACTTAATTCCATTTTTGAAATCATTATTATTTATTGTGTACAGGATATAAGATCAGCTCTTGAAACTCCATCGTACAAACGACAGTCTAAACTTTTGCTAAATGTAATAATATTTGGAACAAGCAAAATAGATCTACATTAGTAGCAGATTCTATTAAAAATGCAATTGGAATTTATTTAATTACACCTAATGAAACAAGGTGGAACTCCACTTTTGATTCGGTAAAATGTATTCTGAAATACCTTCAATCAAACACCACAAAGATCAATATTTTATGCAACTCTCTTAAGATTGTACAATTTTCGAAGACTGACATCCTGTTCCTTGATGAATTTGTCAAAACAATGTCACCCATTTCTATAGCCCTGGATATATTACAAGTAAGTAAAGTTGAAATTTAATTTTATACAATTAATATTGCAATGGTTTTTATAATAGGGAGAGAAGCATATGTATTTGGGATACTTGCTACCAACTATTATTCAACTTCAAACAAAATATAAAGATTTGTTGAAAAACAGAATGGATTATTGTAAACCACTTATATTTTCAATAATTGAAGGTATAGATAAACGATTCCATACTCAGCTGAAAGATCCTTTTTTTATAATATCATCTGTATCACATCCGTTCTTTAAGACAGTTTGGATCGATAATCAAGATCACAAGAGTGAAGCTTTAACATTATTTAAAGAAGCTGCCATTCATTTAAACTCTCTATCTATATCAAATAATTCTCAAACATCTTCGAGTAACCAAAATGTTGTTGATGACGAACCATCTTTCTTTCATTGGAACTCATCCCAAGAATCTTCAGAAATTACTTCAGTAGAAAATGAAATTAATATGTTTTTCAGTAAAAGTCCACAAAAAGATTTATCATGTTTTCAAAATTTACCAATTTTAAAAAAAGTTTTCATACAGTTTAATACGCCATTGCCCAGCAGTGCACCTATAGAAAGGGTTTTTAGTGTAGGTGGAGCTGTCTTAACAAAAAAAAGAGGTAGGATTACTGATGAAAACTTTGAAAAAGTTATGCTACTTAAATGCAATAAATTATTTATTACAGATTGAAAAATCAAAATATGATTAGAATAATTTTCATGTAACTACTGTGAATCTAATAAAAAATAGTTTTAAAAAAAAATTGTAATTTTTCTTGATACCTAATAATAATAATAACTACTATGTCACATTTATAAAATTAATAATGAGTAATGAATGTATATTGTATACTGTATAGTCAATAAGACTATATTTATAATACATTACATTGTTGTTAAACTGTCAAAGTATTATAGTATTTGATGGACATCATACACCAAAAACCATAAAATGCTGAATTATTCTTATTCTAATTAATTTAAGTAAAACTAGAGTGCTAAAATAAAAAATTAATTTAGTTGACTAATAATTCAAAATTTATCTATAAGGTCATTAGGCCAAGGTAAAAAAGTAAAACATATTTAAAAAAAAAAAAAAGTATTTGAAAGTATTTAAAAGTATCTGTAAATACTTTTTAAAATATTTGTATTTGTACTTAAATACTTTTTTTTTCGAGTATTCAAATACGTATTTTAAATACTTTTTAAAAAAAGTATCTGTATCTGTACTTGAATACTTTTTAAAAGTATCTTTTACAAGACTGGGTATATTATAAATCTATAAAATTCTTCCAAGACTGAAGGTTAAGTCATTATTTGTTTTTGAATTGTTATAATATTTTAATTAGTAAAGTATTTATGTTTTTGTTTATTTAGTTATAGATTTCTCAGTTATTGATTTTTATAACTATAATATTAAGTTGGTTATTAATTATTTTTAAATAAATGTTTGCTTAAAAATAAAAAAGTTAGTCAAATACAATATTTGTTATCTCGATCACAACTCTACATTGTCTACAAGGTGAACTTGAACTGATAAGTGTTATCATGATAAGAGAATTATTGTCCTCACTCCTAGACTATGTGGACGATAAATCGATTTAAATGATCGTGGCGATTTTGGGCGATATCAGCGATCTCTATAGGCGATTTAACTTTAAAGTCTCCTGGCAACCCTGCTGGCACGTCGATATACATATGTCACGGAAATTTTCAAACACGTCGGCGCTGAGCGGTACGTCGATTTTGAGGTATAAATCGCTATAATCGCCAAGAGTCTGACACTCAAAACGATTCCATACCAGGGTCGCATGTTTATAATCGGCGTCGCTCACGTGCATCTCGGTCAACGCACTGTAGAACTCCCTCCTTGCTGGCAGCTCCGTCTCGCGTAATTTAGAGTAGGAATCCGTGTATTCATACGGAAAAACGCCTTTGCGCGTCACCAGTGGCATCTCCGTCGGAGTAAACACTTTTGCGACTTCGCGAAACTTGCAAAAGTCCGCGGTCGTAAGGTTCCGCGCCAAGTCATCCAAACTCGACGCCATGAACCGACACGTATCGATAAATCTAACAGAGAACTCGTTGTTGATATATTTCGAAAACGAAATATACTTTTCCTCGCTGTTAGGTATCACCGATATCGTATCGGTATCATACCCCAACTCTGTGACGATAAAATGAGCGTCATAATTCGACAGATTATGTAAATGGCACGGAACGAACTTCGGCGTTTGTAATTTAAGATTGCACGTATTACACAACGTTTTAAGAAAACGACCGGACAGGTGATCGTGATGTGCGACCTTGTGGTTACTCGCGATAAACTTTTTCGCGCACAAGTCGCACGCAGTCTTAACTCCGTGAGCGCGAGCATCCTCAACAGACATCGCAATCGGTACGTTGGTCGTCTTGAGCAATTTACATATTCTGTCTACCACATCGGTGACGGCCAGGACAAATCGTTTGGCTACATTGTCGACGGACTCGGAGCCACGAAAAACGGTGGGGGTTCGCGGGATATCGAACTGCTCGAGCAGCTCCGCCGGTACACCGTCCGCAGCTACTACCAAAAACCCGTAACTCATCGGGTGATGCGAGTGCAACGCGGAGGTATTTACCCAGCGCTGCGTCGTTTTCGGGAGAAGAGCCTCGAAGTCGGCGTACAAAACGAACGGTAAGCGTTGCGTTTTGCACAGCGAGTTGAATTCGAGCGTTTTGCCCTCCACCGGCATTAAGGGTAAGATTGGTTTGTGCGTACCGCATACCAGACGATGTCGCGCGAGCGCCTCCTCACCGTGTAATTTATACCTCAAAGGTTGGTCGTCGAAACTGGTGAAACACTTTTTACAAAAAAATAAACGGTGACCGTGATTATTTTTTTGTAAACTAACTAGACGCGAAAAATTCGAAATATACGTGTAATGGTTATTTTTCTCCGAACCGGCGATCAACAACAAGTCGAAATGATTCGGCTGCTCGTTGTCGACCACCCGCAGCGGGTACGCCGCCGATTGTGTTGAAGATTTGTTTTTTTTATTTTTTTTACAATTTTTCACGCCGTATACGTTAACCGACGTACCGGGATTAGCTCGCTCGAATAATTTTATCTCCGACACGGGCGTTGGGACTGATAGCGCGGAAAGTCATTACGGTACTCCTCGTTCGATTAATTCACGCCTACATGTGCACAATTGTCGTATGATACGTGTTTTGCCAGAATCGCCCACTTGAAACACTGACGATCAATGTTTTGCGGGTTTACGACGGCCTTGCAATTTAGAATACTTTCCGGTAACGGCAAGTACGACGAGCCGCCCATCGGCGTGAACTAGTACACGCCCAAGAGCAACCCGTCGATACACGATAAGGTGAACCCACTACCCTTGCCCGCGTAAGCGTCTTCTTCGGCGAGAAGAGCGGTTAAATCGCGATCGATCGAACCTGCAACGTCGCTATACGCAAACAATTCCCTTGCGCACGTTATAAACGCGCGATTTTGGGCAGATTCGTTTTGGTTAGGTACGACATAATTGGCCTCCAATTTTAGGTTGTATTTAATCGGTTGAATATGCACGCATTCGCATAATTTGTCAATCAATTCCGGCTCCAGAAAGTGGAGAAAAGCGCGATAACTGACGATGTTATCGACGTTTTTTCTGAAGTACCACACGGTCGTACGGTTAAGCGACGACTCGATTTCAACAAAGCCGGGCGTATTCACCAATTGCATACGCGCCTTTTTTCTTTTGATATTTTTTCGAGTATTTTCCGTATAAGGAGCACAGTGCTGTACCGGCGGCGGCGAAGTCGGTCTCGATGGAGTCGCAATGGTAGTGGGAGGTGTAACGGCGGCGGGTCGGTTAGAGATGACTGATGGGCGGGCGGATGACGAGACCTGAGGCGGGGTAGATGTGACTGAGATGGCCATCGGAACAGCTGTCCGAACGTGCGGCTCTGTAGTAGGGGGTGCCCATTTTATAACTGAAGCGCGACCTATCACGAATTATGTAGATTACGATTTATTAATTAATATTGTAGTTATTATTATTATTATTATTTATACTAGAAAATAATTTATTATTTACCCATTGTACCACCTATCCGCACAGCATTATGGAATTCAGGACTATTTTTAGCAATCTCTATTTTAAAAATAATTTTATTAATAACGTTATAGTAAATAATATTCAATGTAGGTACTTACTGTGGTAATTTTGTATATGAGCGATAAGTTTATCCATCTGACTTAATACCTTGCGACATATCCCGCACGAATTCGCCGGACCGTCATGGGTTTTAGCGTGTCTGACCAGCACGTTCTTACGAGCGTACACTTTACCACACGTAATTCAGTCGAACATTTTTTAAATTTAACGAAAATAGAGTTTAAAAATAAACGTAAGAAAATACGACATGGACGTCGAACACTATAGAGCTCTGAAAACCGTCTGATTCGGAAAAATGTACACATGTAGCGGATAACCGATTTCTGTATATTGTAGCATAATTTATATTATCGATAATATATTAGGTGAGTGGGGGTTGCAATAAATATAGAATATAAAAAGTATACACCATGTATTACCAATAAAATCTGCCCACCCTGATAAACACATTCCATTTTAATGATAAAATTAATAAAGATATATTATGAGTAGGCGTATACAAATAAACAAATGTAATATAATAATGTATGTATATATATAAAGTATATACATAGTATATGAAAAGTATATACTATACTGTATAGACTATAGAGTATATACATAGTATATGAAAAGTATATACCATGGCGGGGAGCCGCATGCGGGGGACGACGGGACCCCGTGACGCGCGTGGGGCGGCCACCGGCGGTCCGCGGCCGGGGCCATCCGCGTGACGTACGTAGACCGGAAATTTGGGTGAGGGGGAGGGTTAAGGGGGTTCGGCGGCGTACAGTGGGCCGCGTTGGCCGGCCGCGTGACGTACACAGGCTGGGACTTGGGGGAGGGACCTGGGGTTCTGTGACGTACATTGGCTGGGAAGGTGGGGGAGGGGAGGGTTCAACCGATTCACGTGACGTACATAGGATGGGAATGTGGGGGAGGGGGGGTTCAACCGATTCACGTGACGTACATAGGATGGGAAGGTGTGGGGGTAGGGGTTCACAGAGGGTGGGGGGATGAAGCGGGGGATCCAGAATCGGCTATTTCATACTACTCACCATCCTTTCAACTTTTTTATCCCTAGTATACCGTCGTATTATTAATATACTTTTATCTAAGCGTCCAACTTTACACCCATTTAAATAATGATATTTTATTGACTTATGCATAGATTCTAAATGCATATTGCAGTTGATTCCTAAGCCTTTTCTATAACAATAAGCCCATAAAGTAGTTCTATTTCCATATGTTCTATCAAAGTATAGTCCAAATTCCTTAGTATCGGGGTCATTTTTCATTACACTACTAAATTCCTTTAAACTTTGATTAAATTCTGTTTCAGAAGACATTGTTTGAAGAACTTTTAAAGATTTGTTTACTGTAGATTGCTTTTCTTTACGTTGAGAATCAATAATCTTCGTTAAATTTTGTCGCCAAGCCTTGTCAACGTGCCATGAACATAAAAGGCGATGAGGGACTGGCCCCATGAAATTTTCCCATGCCAAGTAAAATGTTTCAACAATATCAGACATGAATGTTTGTGGTTGTATTATACCTATAACATCTTTAATAGTTGAGAACATTACAGTATAGATATTGGTATCTTTCAAATTTGTAAACATAAAGCAACACGGAAAACCTGATCCAAAATCATCAATAACAATTAATGTTACTAATTCAAAATCATAACCATTAAGCCCGTGAGTTCCATCAATGCATACAATTTTTTGTTGTCCAAATTTGTGTAACATATATTTCTGTCCGGGATCCATTAAAATTATACGAAAATCTTTTAAATCAAGTATGCCTCTGTCATCGACCTCACCTGCAATATTAAAAAAAAATATATTTTTAAGATTTTAGTTAGGTAAAGTGTAGATGGTACCTAATTGTTTAATAATAATAAAAACATTTCTAAATAAAATATGAAATTCATTAAAACGTATAATCTACCTTGTCTTTTATAGTAAATCACACAGTTGTTCTCTTCTTCGTTTTTCATTTGTTCAACCCATATGTCAACACTTGTGGCATCACTCTTATGGAATTGACCATCTTTCAAATTTAAATTATACTTTTGTTTGATATTATGGAGATCTGATCGTGTAATTAAATCTTCTCTTTTCAAACTATTTCCTATATTTTCTTGAACATCATCTAATACTCTTTTAAATGTGACACCCTGTGATAACTTAGCAGTAATTTCATGTTTTTTAATATCTGGTATTTTTATATGTTGAAGTTCGATTTCTTTGTGTCCATAATGTTCTTTATAAAAAGTGACTTCACATTTACTTTCAAAAAGCTCAAATAGTATTATGTGGCTTGTACAATTTTGATTATTTTTTTTACTGCCCTGTGTTTTAACCATTCTTTTTAAGTTCTCTCCTTCTTTATGAAAGCCTGTTCTACAGAATTCATAATAATATCTTTGACCATCTTTACATATTTTTTGGCCTGTATTTTGAATGTATTCAATACCATTTTTTAATTCATAATCTCTTTTCCAGGCTTGAAATTCTAAAATGTTAAAATATTAATATGTTAAGATGTAAGTACCATATTTTTTCCATATATTTAAAAATGGTTTACTTTCCTTAATGATATAATTACACTTACCTAATATATTTGTAAATTCTATTATTTGTTTATTTATAGATAGTCTATGGACCTTATTCAAATGATTTATCAGCAATGTCTTCTTCGAGAAATTAATATCACAATCGTTACACTGACACAATTTTAACTTAATTTCACCCGATTGACATTTTAAACTTTTTTGATGTCTATTTAATGAAAACTTTGTTGAGAATCCAATTTAACAAATTTCACAATTAAGATTCATTGTATAAATATTTAAAAGAGTTGATGTGGACTAGGACTGGATACTTTTAAATGAGTCGGATATTTTTATTTTTATTCTATGATACTCATGCCTTTTATGACAAAACAAATCACTCTGAATGAAGATAAACCATTTATTTTTATTCTATGATAATCATGCCTTTTATGACAAAACAAATCACTCTGAATGAAGATAAATCATTTATTTTTATTCAATGATAATCATACCTTTTATGACAAAGAAAACCCTCTGAATGAAGATAAATCATTATTTATAAACTATTAACTTAATAACACCTATGGAGACTATATTGTACAAATTTGAATTTACCGCTCTTATTATGTTATATAACTGATAACAAAATATCAGTTACCACACCCTGGGTAGTTGTATTGTTTGACCACGCGCATGCGTATAATCATTGCACCATTCCTGTGTTCGACGCTCCTGGCCTTATGAACTAAGCTGATAACATTATCTTAGCTATTATGCAGGACTGGTCATGGTATGGTTGGAGGGTGTGGGGTGTCGAAATGTAATACAACAGGCGGAATGCGGGGGGATACTTTTGGAACTAATAATAATGTCATCTAGTTTCATAAGTATCCACTAAAACAGCGCTAGTAATGCAAAAAGGAAAATATCCCCTCAAATTCCGCCTGTTGTAAAACATTCATTGATATTAGAGAATATCTATGAAAACATTTCGTAACCTTAATATTCATCTCGTATAATATGGGTATATATACATTTTATTATTTTACTGTAGGATTATTATATATGTATGTATTATAATCTGTCATCTGTGGTACAATCATTGTACAAATTTTAAAATTTTCAATTACCAATCTAAATAACTGGTGAAATTTTCAAGTATCTACGACTTATACTTTTTGAATTATAACAAATATTTAAATTCGTTTGACTCGTTTGAGGATAAAATATACACGATTTCGTAAAAATTTAAAACTCAAACGCTAATAACATTTTTCCTCTAATGACGCTTCAAGTTTTCTCTATAGCTATTTGAAGGAAAACTTAGTGCTTAATTTTTTAATCTTACATATAATAACAAACAATTTAATGAATTTTCAACTCCAAAATAATTTGCAAATATTCATGGTTTTGACGAATTTTTGTCAATATTTGAACTTCAAATGCTATTAAAAAAAAATTGTGCCTATGTATTGTAGTAAATCAAAAATGATCGTAGTTGCGCAATATATATTTTATATTATTAATTCTTTAGTTATAATTATTATTAATCTTTTAATTTATGTGAGATTTACCATTTGTATATATTGCGCACACAATCTGAATTACTACCCTCTTATGTATATATCTGCACACCAGTGGCGTAGCGTGAGTTTCATCTTAGTGTATGCATTGAAGTTGTAAGTTGATACACCCCTACACCTATCTTAAAATATTACTCGAAACATACAAAGTTTTACGTAATTTTTAATATATATTACCTTAGTACATACCACAATATTATATTTAATAAACAAAAAATAAATCACTTTTTAAAAATAATAAACTTATTAATTACAAAATTACTTATATATTAAATCAATTCTTCTATTTTTAGTAAGGAAAGCTTTAATTACTTCATCATGAAACGTAGATTTTTTTTTCAACTCTACCAATAATTTTTTTTCTATTGACAGCATTGATAATGATGAAAGACGATTTTGTTCTTGGGAATTTCTTGATGAATTCTTAATCCTTTTAAGGGCCGAGAATGATCGTTCTGCTGATGCACTAGTGGCTGGAATAGTTAGTATCAATGAAATCAATTTTGTTGCTTGTGGTAAGTTTTCGTCCAAATTTGTGGTTTTTAAATAAATTAAAAGATCGTGAACATTAGGTTTTTGAAATTCTTCGGTCGAGTAGACAACCGAAAGTTCACTTCTCAATTTGGGTAAATCAAAATATTTGCCGTATAATTGTTTCAACGAATTGAATAAGTTTATAGGAAAATCATTAGCATATAGACTAAATTTTTTAAAGTCTAATAATGCGAAAAATTGTAATTGATTAAGATTTGAAAACCGTTCTTTTGTCTTATTAATTATAACATCAATTATTTCAAAAAATAGTCGTCTGTAATTAGGTTTTGTATCTCTAGAAACTTGATTAAATCTTTGCCTTTTTGAGCGGTGAATTTGAGGTTGTATTTCAATGTTTGTAATTTCTAACGGTGACCAAATATCATCAAAACTTGATCTGACAGTATTTAAATAAACAATGAAATCGTCAATCTTTTTTGAGCAATAAGAAATATCAAAAATTTTTTTTTGTAAAATTTCAAAAATAATCGTTGCTTGTGGTAAAATGATTGAAAATAATTTAAGAAAAAAATTGAAATCAAAACTTTGAAGAATTTCCACATACCATTTAGCAGAAGACAATGTTTCCGAATCCCAATTTTGGGCGTTCTCTATGATTGATTCCATTAGATTTATGACATCTAGTTTATGTTCAACCATCATTTCAATAAGACAACTATTGTAATTCCATCTTGTTGGAGCTACTGATGGAAAACGTTTTTTAACTAAATTATCAAGTGCATGTACTCGTTTGGTAGATTTTGAAAAAAAATACGATAAACCAGAAAGGGTTGAAAAAAATATTTTACAATCTTTAATATACTCAATTGACTGTTTTAAGACAAGATTTAATTTATGTGCATAGCAATGTACAAAAATAGCATTTTCATACTTCGAACGCACTAGCGATTGTAAACCATTATGTTGCCCGGACATGACAGCTGCCCCATCATACGTTTGGGCTATTAATTTTTCTTCACATGCATACTTTGAAATAAAACTAAATACATGCTCTGATAATGCTTTCGCTGATCGATCTTCACTAACATCAGTAAATCCCAAAAATCTTTCAACAACTTCGTATCCATCTATGGTATTATTATAACGCAACACTGTTGATAACTGTGACTTTGAAACAATATCAGTTGTCTCGTCCATAATTATTGCAACAAACGGAGTATCACGTATTTCATTTTCAATTTGTTTAAGAAGAACATTTGAAATTGATTGAATCAAGTCATTTTGAATGTCCCCAGATAAACCAGTAAATATAGTGGACGTTGCAAGATGTGTTTTTAACAACTCATCACGCTGGGCCATTAAGTAAATAAGTTCAACATAATTACCCCTATTAACAGATGAATCTGACTCGTCGTGGCCTCTAAATGCCAATTCCTGCTGAGCTAAAAACACGTTGAATCTATCATACTGATTAATATGTATCTATTATTTTTAACTGTAATATTATGTTTTTCGATTTTTTTTCTAAAAGCTTCACTCAAATAAGTATCTATTCTTATTTTACCAAATTTAGTTAAATCTATTAAGCATTGTATGTGATTTTTAGCGGCTTCGTGACGACTTTTTAAATGATGAAAATTATTAAGATCGTTGAAACCATACTTGGTCCAAACATTTTCTTCGCGAGAAAAAATAACACAAGGCCAACAATATAGCTTACTTGTTTTTTTACAACCCGATAACCACTTATATGTACTGTAATACTCATATTTAAATGTTCGAACATAATTTTTTGGTTTTGTCGTTAAATCGGGTAATTTTGGTGTGGGTCTTCCTAACTCAATTATACTTTTTTTTTCATCAAAATTGAGTGAACTGAAAGGTTTTAAAAATAATTTTTCAATGGCACACTCACATATTGTATTATTTATATTCATTATTGTTTATTTAGTTTAAATAGTTTTAATTTAAAACGATATGTCACACTGTCTTATAATATACGATTAATAATACGCACTTATAGCCGACAAAATATACGACAAACGGTCTATGCGATAGCGTATGCAATACTGATCCTGCATACACAAGTGACGAAAACACGACCGCCAGAATTCTATGCTTGTTTATTAATATTATCGATAAGAAATATAAATAGCTGTCGCCAAATGTCTGTACTCGTATGCAATCGCCAACGTGCATACTGCGTACGTAATGAACGTCATGTACTAGTTATTAAATATAAATATAACGGACAAAAGCGCGAGGCGGCCGTAGTGTTGCGGATTAATCCTAATGAACTTAGAAGAAAATATACAAAATATAATAATATTATAAAATATTAATTAATACATTCAAACATTTTTTATAAACATATTAAATTATTAATATAAAAAAAAATATTTTTTTCAATGTGTGAAGTGTATGCTGTGCATACACAGCATACGCACACGCTACGCCACTGCTGCACACGCATGTAGATACATATACACATATAAGGATTTGTATTATAAAGTAAATTAACTTACCCTTGTTTGATTGTCAGGTATTCGATGGATATACTTAGTATTGATCAAAGGAAAAATAACACACTATTGATGATATTATAACACTTTTATTATTAATCACTAATAAAAACAGATTCGACTAATAAGTACATATTATTGAAATTTTTAACGTACATCCACTGCCAAAGGCGTACGCAGGGAGAGTGACGTCGGTACCAGAGGCTGATGGTTGATGGGTGTCTTTGAAGCCGGTGGTGTAATAAAATTATATAATGGTCAAAGGACATAACAATGTCTGATCACTTATGTTTACTATCGTGTGAATAATTTACTGAACATATGTGCGACTATGTACATGTAAGGGATTATGATGATGCCACTATTATAGCGTTATATGTGGCTATCATTACAGTATTCTTATAATTTTTTAATCACTATACGAATAACTTATGAGGAACTTTGTATTACATTTTCAAGTATTTTGATAGGGCCCAAATAATTTTAATAATTTTATCGACACTTCAAAAATATTTTTTTAGAAAAATTGAAAATTTCAGTTGTTTATAAATAGCTCAAAAAAATTCAAAATATTTTAAAAATTAAATCACGTAAAGAAAACGCGAATCTTAATAACTGGTAAAATTTTCAAATATCTACGACTTATACTTTTTGAATAATAACAAATATTTAAAATCGTTTAGGATAAATCGTTGTCGTTACGCTATTTCGTAAAAATTTAAAATTCAAACGCACATAACATTTTTCCTATAATGATGTTATGAGTTTTCTCTATAGCTACTTGAAGAATAACTTACGGAAAACTTAGTGTTATAATTTTAATCCTTAGTTATGAACACAAAACATTTTATGATTTTTCAACTTCAAAATTACTTGCAAATTTTCGCGTTTTCGACAGATTTCGTAAAAATTGAACTATAAACGCTTATAAAAAAAAATTGTGACTAACGATTTTTAATTTTTTTTAGCTACAATAAAAACAACTCATAAGGAACCTTGTATTCAATTTTCAAAACTTTTTGGTCATCCAACAATTTTTTATTGACACTTTAAAACAAATTTCTCAAAAAAATAGAAAATTTTTTTGAAAACTGTTGGAAAATGTTAACTTTTTACCTCTATAATGCACCAAGGATATTCACTTTTACATCGGAAACTACCCCCATAGTTTGAAATTGGAGCATTATTTCGACTAGTTATGCTGTACACAGACACAAAAAAAAAAAAAAAAAAACACACATCATTGTAAAATCAATACATTCATCACTTCGTTCAGAATCTAAAAAAGTAAAGAAGGCATTTTGTACACGATGTTGAGTAGGTCATTAGTCATTACTTTAGGTAATTAAATAATTTTAATAGATTATATTTATAGTTGAGCAAGTATTTTATACTATTTTTCTAAATTTGAAAGCAGAATGTTTATTATAGTTACACATTAATAACCTTATTAGTTATTATACAACTTAAAATGGTTAAAAAAATAATCTTTTAAAATATTTAAATGGTCCTTGTATAGGTACTTTGTCTTTTTATAAATTATTATTTATGTTAAAGCATGAATCAAGCATTTAATTATTTATTAAATACTTATTATTTCAATAAATTAAAGTAATTAAACATACCTGTTTGATCGATGTACACGATGACGATGCCATATTATTGTGGTAACTCGCTATGGTGAAATAAAAAATTAAAACTTATAGCACGTTTGCCACGTTTATATTTCTGTATATTATTATACAATATAAAATATTATGGTGACTGGTTTTGTAAAAAATATCAAACACAAAAGTAAAAATATTTTAACCGGCAACAAAACCATATACAACACAGGCATTAAACAGAGTTGTTGGATGAGCTATTTCTGCAGCCTAGTCAGCCTACAATGCGCTATTAAAGTGTTAATAATATTGTGATGTCTCGATATGATTGAAAATAATAAACATATACATATTAAGCTATAAGTATAATTTCAAGACAATAATTAATGTACATTTTTAAATATAAATATAAATTTATACTTAAAAACGTAAAAATGATGGTTTGTAACAAACCTTGCACAGTGGGCACTTATATTAAAACAAAAAACTAAAAAACTGATAATTGTATAACTGACAACTGTATTCGTAAAATACGTGAGATCACAGATGAACGTATAACACGTTAGAGCATCAGGATCAGAAAGAATCTAGGATAAAAAATCCACCGGCTAAAAAATCATGGACTAAAAAAGGTAGTGGATAAAAAAGGTATGGGGTAAAAAAATCAATGGTATAAAAATGCCATGGATTAAAATGGCACGAAATTAATTTTGTGTTAAAACATAGGCGTGCGCAGGACTTAGTGGTAGGTGTTGCTGAAAATTATGTCTAGCCTCAGTCGCCGTTTTTTTCTTCCATGGCCCGCCGCCGTCGTTATCAAAAACGAACGGTTCTCCAACGCCACCGTCTCAATAACGCGTTTTTCTTAGGTTAGGTTCGACTATTACGCGGGTTTTCGACGATTTTAACGTTTTCTTTCGATTTTTTTTTTTTGTTTATCGGCTGTTTGTTATATTGTAATACAAAATTATATTTTGTTGTATTTTCAACCCGTTTTACGTAAATACCTATAGGTATGAGGGTTTCAACTTTCAAGTGTACGTTGATTTGGGAAACGTTATATTAAATAGACAATTAATATAAGCTTTATTACACACGAATTATACGGAATTATACAGGTATATATGATGGCATACTCTTCATTTTTTAATATAATATTTATTCACACACACACACACATACATATAAAATTGATATGTTTCATTAATAAAAGCCTCTGAAAGAGTTAGGTACAGGTATAGTTAGGTAAGTCAAAGTTGTATTGCAAATATTCTTAATCATACCTAAGAGTTTCTATAGGAAATGTTTATGACACTTTTGTTATAGTATTTTATATATATATAACGTGTTTTCGATTTCCGCTCGATTATTATGTGGTTTTTCGAAAAATTTTCGCTTTTTATTACGATTTTCATACTTTTCCGAACGTTTTCCGTTCCGTTCCGTGCGTTTTGGAATCTTCCGAGTTCGACGACGTTTTCCTTCGATTTTTTTTTTTATTCGACTGTTATTTCCGATCTGTCTGATAATTTGTATATTATAATACAAAATTATGTTGCTTTATATTCAACTGTTCATTGTTTTTTTTTGCTGTGTGTTTCTAGACGACATTTCACCAAACAATACAATGTTCGTGTACATGATTATATGTTATAAAAATACCTATAGG